>NC_090936.1:1212297676-1212602676 GCF_040938575.1 Ambystoma mexicanum | reverse complement strand
CACTACTTCTCTGTCTCCTTTGTGGAAGCCCATCTTTTCCCAAGTCCTTCTCCTTCTTCAACCTAGTCCTTCTCCATCATCTCAGCCCTTTTTCTTTATTCTAGTCCTTCCTCGGCTTCATCCCAGTTCTTCTCCTTCTCCTTCATCCCAGTCCTTCTCCTTCCAAGTCCTTCCTCTCCAATCCAGTCATTCTCCCATGTCACAGTTCTTCTCTTTATACTTCATCTCAGTCTTTCTCTCACTCTTTCTTCCAAGTCCTCCCATTTCTCCTTCTTCCAAGCCCTATGCCCAATCCTTTCCCTAGTTCTTGGCCCTAATCCTTCTCTTTTATTCAAGTCCCATTCTTTCTTCCTCCCATTCCTACTATATCACAGTGCTTTTTCTCCTTTATCTAAGCCATTCTTCTTCTCATTGATGTCAATCCTTCTCCTTTCCCTCTGTGTCTGCCTTCTAATTCACCTGAATTTCAGTCATTCTTCTTTGTCCCAGTCATTCTCCTGTGTAGTAGTCCTTTCAATCCTACCTCTTATTTGCCTTCCTCAGACTACCCATCGCCGTGTGTCTCTGTGTTTCTTTATCCCAGTCCTTCTCTTTCGTCCCAGTGCTCTTCCTTGGTCCGAGGGTTCTCATTTTCCCCAGTCCTTAACCTTTGTTCCGGTGCTTCTTATGGGTCTCAGTCTTTCTCTTTACCCTTCATGCCAGTGCTTGTATCTTTCCTTCATTCATTTCAGTCCTTCTCTTTGTCCTTGAACCTAGTTTTCATGTGTCCTTTTTATTCTCCTTCATCTCCCATTTCTTGTCACAGTTAGTCTCTCTCTTATTTGTTCAAGTCTTCTGCCTACTCCTTTCTCCAAGGCCTTCTCCTTCATCCCAGTTCTTCTTCTTGGCCCCAGTATTTGTACTTCCGCTCAGCCCTTCTCCCTTTACTGTGTGCAAGTCCTTCTACATCAACATTTCCTTCTGCCCAGCCCTTTTTTCTCCGAGTCCTTCTCCTCCACTGCAGTCCTTCCCTATTAGTCTTAATCATTATTTGTAACTGCTTCTCTTTTGTTCCAGTCCTTCTTCATTCCCTCCCTCCCTCCCTCCCTCCCTCCCTCCCTCCCTCCCTCCCTCCCTCCCTCCCTCCCTCCCTTCCTTCCTTCCTTCCTTCCTTCCTTCCTTCCTTCCTTCCTTCCTTCCTTCCTTCCTTCCTTCCTTCCTTCCTTCCTTCCTTCCTTCCTTCCTTCCTTCCTTCCTTCCTTCCTTCCTTCCTTCCTTCCTTCCTTCCTCCATCATTTCCCAGTCAATGTGATATAAGTGAGCCACTTATCGCTCCAGCCCTGTGGCTTTTCTACTGTACAGCCATCTCTATAGAAGCAGCGGGGGAATCATCTGGAGGCTGTACAGCATTTGCCCCCCGCCCCCGGGCACTGGGGTCGATCTTGTTTGCCATTTATTGCAATGCCCCAGAAGACATCTTTTGTGCTGTGCTGCAGTAAGTGTGTAAGTTCGAGATTGCGCGTTCACTGAATGCTCTGTTTACAAGAGCTGACAGACACTTACAGGCCAGAAAATCGTCCACATAATTGTGTTTGGCGAGCCAAGCTGGGATGACTTTATTTGGATGACAGATGGTAACTGCTGCAAGTTTATATTGTGTTTTCTTTCTTGGCTTCAGAGTGTACTGCTCGTGTTGCTGTTCCTTTTCTATATATAGTCCAATGGTTCTTCTTCACTGCATGGAGATTCAAGGTATTTGTACACGGACGCAGAATATACACGAGACGCATGACAGTAAATACAATTTCACATACGTTTCGGGATAATAAGGCTATCTAGGTCTACTTCATATTTTAACATTCACACAGAGCCCGGCTTACACTTTGTGTGGATATTTTAGCATGTCAGCCTGCCATGTTTTGGGCGGCCATTTTGAATAACCCCAAACACAAGACTGACACATGATATAATCAAAGGCATTCAGCAGCGGTGTTCCATTAGTTAAATCCCCTGGGGCCAGATCACAGAAACCTAAAGTCTGCCCTATTTCTAAAAACACTGGGACATATTAGAAAACTATTGCAACATCGACAAAGGCGAGACTTCTATGCGTATGTTGTTGGACCTTTCCGCTGCTTTCGACCTGGTTGACCACACGTTGTTGGTCACCAGGCTCGAAAAAGTAGCTGCATTTTCTTCAGAGGCTTCCCGTTGGGTAGCCTCCTTCCTTCAGAATAGGGAAAGCTGTGTCTGTTCGGAAATGGCTGTAGCAGCTATGGTGCCGATTGAATATGGAGTTCCACAAGGAGCAAGTCTTTCTCCGTATTTTTATAACATCTTCACAGCTCCTTTCTTTGCTATGCTTCAACAAGAAGGTATCTGGTTCACCAACTTTGCAGGTGATATTCAATGTATCATCCCTTTGACCGGCGCCCATGCACAAGCTGAAGCTCGGATTAACAAAGTCTACACATGCAGAGGCGTTGCTAGGGGAGGGGTTAAGGGGGCTGTAGCCCCTGGTCTTTTGGTTGTAGCCCCGGATACAATTTCAGGAGCTACAACCAAAAGGCTAGCTAGCCCCCAGTCCCAACAGTTCCGTCATTAGCATAGCCCCGGGTCTTTTCCACACCTAGCAACACCCCTGTACACATGCATTGAAAACTCGATGGTCAAGAACTGATTGGCCCTGAATAGGTCCGAGACGGAACTCATGATTGTGCGTCTCCTAGCACAATCTCCAAGCTGGATTCTCCATACAGAAATGTCCAACTTGGCGATGTGAAGATCAAGATCCTGAAGAAAGTAAAGTCCCTCTGGGGTATCCTAGACCAGCATCTCTCCATGAAGGCCCACGTGGGGAGTGTGGTCTCCAGAGCAGCTTTCTACCTAAGACTTTTCGCGCACCTGTGGCCCCTAATTTCTCAGACCAATGCGGAAGCGTCAGCAAGAGCCATAGTACGTGCAAAAATGGATTATTGCTGCAGCCTGCTGACAGGCATTAGCAAAACAGGGCCGCAAGTGTAGTAATGGGCCTAACAAGACGTGACCACGTCACGCTAGCCAGAAGAACCCTGCATTGGGTCCACGTGGAGGCGAGAATCCGTTATCGCCCTCTCTTGATCACCTTCAAGAATCTACTGGGAATCATGCCCTGTTACTTGAATGAACTCATCACGGTTAAGACCACCCCTTGATCACTCAGAACAAACGAAACGAAAATTCTAGCTATCCCTAGAAGCAAATCAAAAAAGGCGGAAAAGGGTGCTTTTGCTACCGCAGTACCGGCTGCCTGGAAAATGACTTGCCTCTGGGCCTAAGGCTGGAATCGAAATTGGAGCCTTTCAAGAAAACGCTAAGAACTTGGCTGTTTGACTAAGTCCACTGTTTTTGCTTTTTTTACCCTCTAGTTTGACCTCAGCATTTGTTCTTCATGTTTGTTCTATGTCTTGTCTGCGCCATCATGCCTCTGGGTCCATTGCTGCGCATTACAAGTTTATTAAAGTAAAGTAAAGGTTTGGCATGGTTAAAGCACCAGGGCAAAAAGATACATTTTCACAGCATTATTGCAACAAGGCAAAGTTTGCAGTTGTGCTGATACAGAATGGCATCAGCACTAGGGTAAACGGGTAAACTTTGCTCTGGTAAAAAAACCAAAAAAAAGCATTGAAAATGTATCCTTTTTGCCTGAGGGCAATTTTTTTCCCTGGTGCTTATACCATGACAAACTGCACTTGTCATGGTGCAATAGTTTTTTTTAATGCCACAGTGTTTTAAAAACCCTAGTTCTAATACACTGCAACTTTGCACTTGCACCGGTGCAAAGTTTCAATAATCTGGCCCCTGGTAGTTAATGTGAAACCTGTAATCAGGACTAATGCTCTGTAGTAATTGGTAGATAAAAGAGAGGATTACGCCTCCAAGGGAAAGATGGCATTGGCCTACTGGGCTATCCCGACAAATGGTAGGGTGGCCAGCTGCTGACCAATTGTAAAACTAAAAACTCACCGCGCAATATTAAGTCGAGTTAGACTCCAAACGCTTCCATTAGTGCACTTCATGAGGCACTGGAGGAAATGCATGCCGTGTGGGTCGGGTACAACAGAAACACGCATGTATTTCACCTTCCTTTGCCTGCCATATACTTATGTTAGGCACTGGGTTTGCATCATTACTCAAGGAGAAAGCTTTTTGATCATGTAAATTGGGCCTTTATTGTCATTAATGGACGCAAACACATGTTTTGTGTGGCAAGGTTTTTAAGTGCCGGTTTACGTGCAAGTGCTTAGATTTTGTAATACTCTGATTGCGTGCTGAATTAACATTCATTAACAGTAAATGCCTTTAATTTTTGAATCCCCTAATGTATTAGTTAATTTTAATACTGTTTATTAATATATTTTTATAGAACATATACCTGAAATAAGCTTTATGAATGAATGTACCAGTACTGTTTAGCATGCTTTCTCTTGCGTGTAAACCCGTTCTTTGTGTTGCACATCAGACCTTTTCACACTCCTTTCCTTAAAAGTGAAGTGCTCTATAATCGTGAAAATACATGGCACAGTCGCCCTATAGTTAAGGTGAAACCTATCATTCATAAGAAATGCAAACATTCTATGCCGAAAAACTTTTTGAGCTGTAAGACATATCAACACGAAATTCTCCAAACAAAACGTCTGATCGCCTCGGTCCCCCAAAACTGGAACATTTTGTGCAAATCTGGGCTACAGTTCTAAAGATATAAATTGTCAAAAAAAGGGCTGTTTTTCACTTTTTGCATTGGTTTTACTGGTGGAAAATTGTCAAATGTTTCGAGCAGATCCCGAAGTGCTCGATGGATTTTTGCCAAATAAGAAACAAGTTGGCCACAGAGCCTTTTAAGGAAATCCTTCATTGATTGGCTGAAAATCCATCCAGTAGATATATATATATTTTTTTTTTGGCAAAGAACGAGGTGACTCTGTTCCCAAAACGTGATATCTCCCATGATGCAATGCTGAGCCCAAGACTTTTCATTTCTGAAAATTCACCATCATGAAGATCGAGATTCAGATCCTCATTCTTTTTCAAGTGGCAAAAAAAAATTACTTTGCAAATATTAAATATTAGGATGTGGCACATAATATGCTAGTTAGGGGAAAGAGAGTAGTTTAAGTTTGCTCCGGAAGCAATCCCTGTTTTTATTATAAAAATAAATCACAGGGATTGCTTCTGAAATTAACCTAAAATGTGTGTGGCGGGATATTTGTGGGTTATTATTGTTTGGGGTGTTAGATTTGCTTTTAAAGCTTTTAATTGATTCATGACAGAATGCAAAAACTGTGCAACAGAAGATTGAATGCATGTTTTCAATAGTATTTATTTGTAATGGACAAGCTTTTCATGTGACTCAACAGTGAAGGAACGTAAACACTAAAGGTCTCTCAGTTACCACACATCCCACTTCCTCATTCAGGTACCCCGAAGGTAATCCCTCTTCCTTTTTCGCAGTCCCCCACTACCCACATCTCACTCTTCCTCCTCACAGTTATCTATGACCTACACCCTACTCTTCCTCGTCACATTCCCCTACAGCACCTACCTTACTCCTCCACATTCCAGTACTCCACTACACCTGCCTTACTCTTCCTCGTCACAGGCCCCTGCTAGCCCGCCTCTTCCATGTCACAGTCCAGCCCTACACCACCTTACTCTTCTTCGCCACAGTCACATGCTACACACAACTTACTCTTCCTCATCACAGCTCCCTGCTACCCAAATAGCAATACATGTCATTACCCCCAAATCCCTCTTCCTCGTCCCAGTACCCTGATAGTAATTCATGTCATTATGTCCACATCTGTAATTGGTTATTAATAATGTGCTTAATACCCAGAGGTTCTAACGTAGACCCTGGGATCGAACCTGTGTTGCGCCGCGTTGACTTGGTTCAAAAACCATGAAACCCAAGACAGCCTTCAAACCCAATTTGTAGGTTATTGTAGAGAGTCAGATAAGATCACGTCACCTCTACCTATTAAAACCGATCAGTGGAATATGCGATATTGCCTGGACTTCTCTCACCCCTGTTCTTTGGCCAGCCTTACCGACAGGAAATCTAACCAAAAAACAGGTATATCCACCTCACGTAGGGGAAGGATTTGTGAGAAACCTTACAGTGTCTCCCTGGCTAGTCCCTGTGGATCTGTCATCCAGGTGGCCAGGACACGGCCATCGCTATTGAATCCAGTTCCTGGGGTGGACCAGTGCATGAGGATCACCTGGATGGGGGATCCCTGGGGAGTGGGACACCAATGTGTGAGGCTTGGTATCCCCCTTCTTTCAACACCTTTGCCCCATCCTACCACGTAGGATATTCTAAAACACTACATGAATACTTTTGCACAACACAAAACACAATGGACTAACACCAGAGCCGTTTACCTGACATGTCCCAATACAAGGGTCAGGCAAAGTCAGTCAATTGACCAGAATTGCACACACCTGATGTCCCTTTCCCTTCCCCTACAGGGATAAAAGGTGGAGCACAAAAGCACAAGAGGAGCAAGGCAGTCTGCACAACGTGAGAGCTAACTCAGCACGGCAGTTCAAGAGGAGGAGAAAGACGGTGCATAATAAGAGGGTGACAAGGAGAGAAGCGACCTTGCCCTTTCCAACTAAGGCCTGTGAAACCTCCACAGAAGGAATCATAACACCACGAACAATAGCCAGCGTATGTTGCAGAAGTTGTCAACGGTACACAAGACCCACCTCCGATGATTACCAAGTCGCGGATAGACGCTTGTAGTAGCAACCTTGACTCCAAACAGAAAAAAGCCAAGCATTCATCACAGCCAGTGAGTCGAAGGGAAAGTCGATAAGAAAGCGCACTGTGTTGAACAAAAAGTAGCCAACGGCTAATTTGAACTTTGAAAGGTTTAAAGAAACTATTGATGAAAGAGGGGAAAACCAACAACAGAGGAGTCCGGCACCACATGGGTGCTCACGCAGGAAACTCTGGGCAATTACCCGATGGTAGAGACTACGTAACCAGAAGGCCTTGGGAAAAGGCGAGAAGAGATCAAAGTGGTCATACAGGGGTCTTGTAAAATCCTCTGTACCATTGAACGTCTTTTACCAACAGATGATTTTGAAGCAAAGGGAAATTAATCCTGCTTGGTGAAACTACCTCATGAACAGTGTGTTGCAAAGATTGGCAGAGGGATGCTAACAAGAAGGGGCGAAGTATAAAGTCCCATACAGTATGTTGACAGGAGTGAACCCGACCGAGGGATGTCCATAGTGAACTATTTGATGAAAGTTGCCAAGAGTGAACCCGACAGAGGGATGCTAACAAACAGCGGTGAGGCCTGAAGTCCCTACAAATAGTCTGTTGACCAGAGTAAACCTGACCGAGGGGCGTACACAGTGAACTGTTTGTAAATGTTGGCAAGAGTGAACCCGGCAGGATACTCGACAAAAAGGTGAAAAACCTGAAGAACTATTTAAAAACACCTTAAGATTTGTGAATGCAAGATGTATTGGAAGACCGGGGGAAGTGAATTGGCCCCCTTGTCATTAAGGTCCGAGCCCGGCCGAGCCCGGCCGAGGGAGATCCAGGGGTGAAAAGACATCACCCAAAGTGCATTTGGAAAGGAACTCTTGTTTTTTTTGTTTTTTTGTTGTTGAATATATCAGGCCATCAAAGGCAAGAGACTTTTTATTGAAAAGAGACGTACCTGAGAGCTGTTGCGGAACTGTCAGCTCGTGCTGGGAAAGCTCAAGCGTGTGCTGTGCTCAGGAGATCCACTTTGTCCCGTGCTCAAAATGAGCATGGAGACCTCTGCCAATCACATCCTGACTTATTATTTGTCAAAACTTCTTTCTTTATTGAAAACCCTATCCCACACACTTTCTATAATGAGTTGTAAGGATTTGGCAATCGGTTTTTTTTTGGTATTGGCCTTTTTACTTTGACAAGACGCCACAAGGACTGCCTTATTTTTCATTTGATGGTGGAAGCTTGCTCCCATCTTAGATTTAGGTTTAGGTTAGGCATGTTTCCACCCTGCATTTACAGTTTAATAAACACCCTTGAACTGTGATCAGTTGTGTCTGCCTTTACTGTTGCCACCACGAGTTCCTTGCAGCACACACCAACCAGCTGAGCAGGTTTTTACTGCATGTATTGTGTCATGTATGATGATGTTCTCCTTTATAAGATTCTGCCTGTACCACTTTTCGGCAGAACGTTCTCAGCAGCAGAGTTCCTTGCTGTTGCTCTCCTCTGCATGTGAGATATGTAAGATACTAGGGAAGGGTAGGTGCCATGTGTGAAGAGAGTCATTGGAGGGAGAGAGGAGACTACAGGAGAGAGGACTCGGCTGCATGTGTGGAAGCCATCTGGAACACTGTGACTGGCTCCCAGAGGGACATCTGACACACTGAATCCCTTATTCAGTCTCACCTGTGCATCCAGCTCGGGTGTCTGCAACCAAGGACCAAAAGCAGCAAACAGCAGCTCCTGTCTGGGCCTGTTAGAGCCGGAAAGGGCCTAGGGCCAGAACTCCTGCCCCAGCCAAGACTTCACCAAGTTCACCCTTTATCCGACTTCTGCTTCCACATGAATTGATCCATCCACCCATTGACTATCCCTTCACCGCAGAGCTTCTGTTACCTCACAGGGCCAAGCAACATTCCTGTTTTGGGTCGGTTACCTGTCATTTGGTTACCAATAGTACCATTGTAGCCCAACTCTGATCGTACACCTTTTTCTTCTCAGCCAGCCATCCATCCCTTCTCTTTCTGCTCACTCACCTACTCTCCTTCTCTCATGGGCTGCACCCTTTCGTCTATGTCTTCAATTGCCTATTTCCTTTACCCTCCATCCTGCATCTTGATTCTGCTCCCTTTCTCCTTCTACTAACGCTTCTCTTCCCCTTCTCTCATAGCCTTCAGCCTCAACTTGGTGTAACTTGTGCATTTGCCTCCCAGCCTTCCTCCTTCCTCCCTGCACCTTCTCCCACTATCCCAAACCTCTTGCGAAGGACGGAAGTATGGGCTTCCTTATCAATAAGGCCCTCACCACTGCCCCTTTGCCCCCCTATGACAACAACTCTTTCTTTTTTGGAATATGCCACTATTCAATTCCTCCCTCCCTCTCCTCTCACTATTCTTCCTCTCTATCGACCCTCTGGTCCTCCCAACTCCTTCTTTCCTGGTCTGATGTTTCTCCATGAGTCACTTCCTACTGACATACACATTGTCATGCTGGGGGTTTTAATGTTCCCAGGCCCCCTGCAGCCACCTGCCTTGAACTTAACTCCCACTTATCTGACCACTCCCTCTATTTCCTCCACAACCAACCTACTCACTCTTGGGAGAACTCTGTTGATCTTGTGTTTCTATCTAATTCACTCTCTCACTAACACCTCTCCATTGACTCTGCTCCCCCTGATCACTCATTGTTCACTTTAACATCTCTGTCCCGCCACCTTCTACTCCTAGTCTCCTCTCTTCAGTAACTAAGAGGAAATTCAGGCAGGACTCCCTTGCCTCTAACTTTAATGATGTGAGAACTTCTCTTCTGTATCTTTCCTGTATTCATGACTCTTCCATTGCCGTGCTTTGTCTGACTTTCACTATGCACTTATGCCTCCATTTGACCAACACTATCCTGCTTGCACATTCACACCTTCCCATCCAAGTCCGCAGCATTGGATGACCTCTGAAATTTCAGACCTTCAAAAGAAACATGCGTTGTGACCTACAATGCTGGCGCAAATTACAGACAGCTTCCATACTCCTAGCCGACGCAATTTCCCTTGCTGCCCTAACCTCTGCACTGGACTCGGTCAAATCCTCCTACTTTACAAGCCCAATCTCCTCCCTTCGAAATCACCCCGCAAACTATTGTCTACCCTCCAAACTTTGCTCACGCCTCCCAAACCAATATCCATTGCCTCCTCCCTTTCTGCTAATGGCTTTGCTCACTACTTTTCTTCTAAATTCTTTGTGACACTCTCACAGCCCTCCTCTCACTTACTCCCCAACCACCCAGTCCACCACCTCTACCTCTTATATGCTCAAGTTCTTCCCCACTACCTCTCCTATTAAATCAGCACCAATCCTTTGCAGTGCCAATCCATCCTGTGCTCCTATTGACCCGTGTGCTCTGCAGTTGGTCCAAACTTAATCTCAATCACTTGTCCTTATCTCTCTGAGCTCATTAACTTCAAATCTTCACCTGTCCTACCCCTATTGAAGAAAACCTCTGCTGACCCATTTGTCCCAGCTATCGGCCCTGCTTCTTTTCTTTCCCATTACTCAAATGTCCTTCAGTGGGTGGTCTTCGACCAGATCACTAAGTATCTTGAGGATAATGGTCCTGGAGATCGACTTCAACCTGGCTTCGTAGGATACACTCCACCAAGACTGCACTCTAGCATGTCTTGTATTGCCGCTCTAATGCTCATCACTCAACCTCTCTTTTATACTCATCCCATTGGACCTTTCTGCTGCTTTTGACACTGTTGATCACTCCTCTCTCCTCTTCACTCTCCGCGATCTTGGGTTTCACAAATCTGCTCTTGCATGGATGGCCTCCAACCTGGAATGTTGATCCTTAACATTCTCTTGGAACTTGTAAACTTCTGACACCACCCCTCTCTCCTTCTTGTCGACCAAGGATCAGTCCTTAAAGGATCAGTCCTTGGACATCTGCGCTTCACCCTCTATACCTCTGCCCTAGGAAGACATCTCATCCTTTGGTTTTCACTATCACATTTTGGCTGATGACACTCAAATATTTTTCTCCTTTCCCTCCTTCACTCCAGCCATCTTGGAACAGATTATGAACTGTAATTCGTCACTGAATAGCTCTCTGGCGCCTCATGCTGAACTCGTAAGAAATGGAAGCCATCTTTCTCCCAACTTCTAATGCCATCCCCCCTCCCCTCTCCTATGTCCTTCCTGCCTGACCTTCTTGCTCACTCACCCAAGATTCTCAATAGTGGTGTCCTCTTTGATAACGACCTACGACTGCAACATGTCATCACTACCACGGCCCCTGCTGATCGTATTAACCTCCACAACATTAGGAAAATTCATCCTGTTCTTACTGACTCTACAAAAACTCTAATCTCCACCCTTGTGCTCAGGAAACAGGACTACTGCTCAAGACAACTACTTGGCTTTCCTCTCTACTCATTCCTTCCTCTAGACAAAGTCCTTCATTTTGCTACCTGTACTGACTACAACCTACCCAGATCTTGCCTGACTTCTACATACTGACAACATGATGGTTGGCGCTCCATGCCCAGTCTCTCCCTTTTCAGGTTCCTTCTCTTAGTCTGCAAAGCAATCAATGGTCTTGCTCCTCAGTGCCTGTCTGATTGTATCTCAGTTCACTCACTATCCCGTTGCCTATGATCCTCCAATGCACTCAACCTCACGTCCCATAACATCCCGGTGCCACCTAGCGCTTCCGCTCTTTCTCCCTACTCGCCCCATTCCACTGGAAACAGCTTCCCATAGCAATCAAATTCAGCCCAAGTGTGGGTCTCTTCAAAGCTCAGCTTAAATGTTACTTACTTGCTAAAGAGGGAGCACCCTCTCCTTCATCCTCCCTACCTGACCTCACCACTGCCTCCAGTGATTCTTAATAATATAATTGGATATATTTCATTAGTACTCCTCTTTCGTTTGAAGCACCTGGTCCCTTAGAATGTTACCTTTGCAAGTCACCTGTCTTTTAAAACGTGTTTCTGTTTTCATTGTTTTGTCCCTAGTAGATGTCCTAACATTTGTATACCATCAAAAACTGGCTCACTACTTGATCTCATATTTTGGTTATTGTGCAGGCGCCCTTTGAGGGATGGCTTCCATCATCTGCAAATATGCTTTTGGAAGTCATTTCTCTTGCCAGTTGTGAAGAGAGAGAGTGGAAGGAGAGAGGTGGCAAAAGGAGAGGGAGATATTTGAGGTGTAGACTTGCTATTTGTGGAGAGAGATAGGGAGAGGCGAGAGTTCCCATCAGGAGGCAGACATATTGAAGGGCGAAAGGGAGGTAACAACGGGCATGGCGTTAGCGGTAGGGTAGAAAGGAGAAACATTGGAGGAGGCAGAGGGTTGTTACCTGAAGAGGGTAATGCTGAAGGAGGATGGTGGTCAGCAGGAAGATAAGAGTCTTGAAGGTGTTATTGAAAGTGAGAAGAAGGGGGACAAGGGGAGGAAGCCCCCTGCTGACAGCTGAGTAAGAGGTATTCGGCTAGAGTGGGAGATACCATCACCCATCCTAAACAGGTGGGCCCCATAATCAGAGAGGAAGGTGAGGTCCCGGCAGAACAGGTTGATCTAGGGCAGATGCTAGACAATGGAGGAGGAACCAGATGGGGTCACCTTACCAGGGGTCAGGGATGTTACAGCAGCGCCAGTGAGCAAGGGAGTGACCAAAGACAAGGGTCCTAGGACAAAGAGGATGTCAAGTGCCAGCATCACTTCCACTCTGGTGTCATATGTATTATACTTCCGTGGCAGCGGAAGTGTTGTTTTTATCAAACTTAAAAAATGAAAAAAACAAAAGAAATGAAAAAAAGACTTTCATCTATCACTTTTCTTCCTGTTCCACTCGTGTCAAACACTGGGAAAACTTCATCAACATGACAGAACCCTTGCTGTAGAATGGCTGCATTTTGTATGGGGCATTGTGCATGCTTTTTGAGGCTGGAAAATGCATTATATAGACAATGAGGTCTTAAAAGTGTCCGCCTCAAGTATCATGATTTTTGGCAAAAGCTGAGGCCTTAGACTAAATGATTGGCTGGCTTAGGAGTAGAAAGACAAAACGAAATGAAGAACATTCATTGAAAAGTTTATAATTCTGTGAAATGCAGAATATACCCTGCCGCACTCAAAATTTATATTTTATGGTGCCATGAGGAAGAGGACCGATGACGCCCATGATAGCCCTCTCACCGAACCCCATTCTGCCTTTAAAGGCATGCCTCTTTCTCAGGGGGGCGGTGGGCAGATGGCAGAGGGCAACATTGAAAGGCTGTGGGGCAGCGTTCGCAGAACCCGTTGCGTAAAGACTAGGCGCTGCTTCGTAGAAAGTATCTGCATGGATTCTTTCCTCATCTCGCTAATATTGTACCCGGCTTGTGCTTCATCAGGGCTCTGACGCAACATGGTCCAGAGGTGCCCAATTATTTTACCTTTTGTGGCCGGTTTCAAGTATAAAGAGAGGCCTTTCTTCTCATAAAATGTACTCTAGGAAATTCCTCTAATTGGTTTGAAATATATTTCAGTCAGGAAGATGGCCATTGAGAGAATGAGGAAGCACGAAGCCATTTAAAGTGGTGGTTGTCAGGGGGGATTCAGTGCCGCTGCGCAAGCCCAGCTCCGTTTGGCGGGCTTGGTGCATTCATCGAGTGAGGGAACGGTACTGACCCCATTTGCAGTGTTGATGTCTGCATTTAGGGGGACATGTCGGCTAATGGCTGAATTGCTCCAGTTAAGACACAAACATCTCTTTCCTGAATCCGGCTTCATCCTTTGATCAATGATTCGAAGCAATTCGTTCCCTCTGTCCCCTCTTTCCTCCCTTGCCTCGTTGCACCTTTAAACACTTAAAGGTGCGTTACAAACGCCATGTCATATCATATCGTATCAAATCGCTGCCTCTCCCACATTTCAAATAAACAAATCAAGCATTGACAAAGCCAAAACGCCTCAATTTCTCTTGAGTGGAAGGTCAAGGATGTGTGGATACAGTAAATGCCTGGATGGGCGTGGTTGGGGCATTTGGGTGGGTGACCGAATGTAGACATATTAGCACCGCAGGCTCGCTGTAGGTGGGTGCATGCCCTGGTGTTCCCACTATGGCATTGGCAGCATGTCACTGGGCATTCTCTTCATACAACTAGCACTGCCACAACTCTCAGCATCCCAGGTTTAGCAAATGCCCGGTTATTCAGTAGAAAGTGCCATCATTTGCCCAGGGACTTCCCTTAGAGTACGTGTATTGACATGATATGCCCTGGCACTGCCAACGTATGCCAACTACTACCATCGGGTCCTTCCCTGGGAGAGCAGCCCAGACTACCAACTAATTTTGAGTGCGGCAGGGTATAGTCTGCATTTCACACAATTATAAACGTTTCGATGAATGTTCTTCATTTGGTTTTGTCTTTCTACTCCTAAACCAGCCAATCATTCAGTCTAAGGCCTCAGCTTTTGCCAAAAATCATGGTACTTGAGGCAGACACTTTTAGACCTCATTGTCTATATAATGCATTGTCCAGCCTCAAAAGCATGCAGCATGCCCCATGCAAAATGCAGCCATTCTACAGCAAAGGTTCTGGCATGCTGATGACGTTTTCCCAGTGTTTGACACGAGTGGAACAGGAAGAAAAGTGATAGATGAAAGTCTTTTTTTCATTTCTTTAGTTTTTTCATTTTTTAAGTTTGATAAAACAACACTTCAACTGCCAGGGAAGTATAATACATGTGACAACAGAGTGTGAAGTGATGCTGGCACTCAGCCGAGAGTAGAATTACATGACTTTCAGAAAAACACTAAAAAACACTATTTTAAATAAAGTGGATTAGGAAGAACTAGTACTTGGAATCCTTTGTCCTGTCAGGGTTTTGTGTCCTATGTCTATGTGTACGCGCCCCGATGCCTGTGGGCTGTTCGGCGCCATATAAATATATAAATAAATGTTTCAATGGGACTGGCGCCAAACAATAGCGAGGTGCAATATGCATTATGATTTTGGCAAAAACCCATTTCAGCCAAAAAAATATGGCCTAGCGGAGGCTTATATTAGAAGATTTCCTTCTATGACACATCGTATTGCATTCATGCGCATTCGGTTCAATTTGTGGCAGACAAAAGATGTATTAGCGAAGCGGAAAGTCATCAAGCAGCCTGAAAATATATTCAGGTTGTGTTGCTCCTCCGCTCAGAGAGAGACACTAAAACGCGTATTAGTGGAGTGTGTCAATCTATCTGATTCAAGAGTTCAGTATTTTCAATATGTCTTGCAAGCTTACAATAATGTTGATCCTGACTTGTTATGGCTCATGGTCCACAGTGGGTGGTTATCTCACTGGAGTGATAATTGGAGCCATTGGACTTCTTCACGCATGGAAACTAGATAAATGTGGGACTGTAACATAAAGAGTGATCCAAGTGGCCAGTCTCCTTCAAGCAGAAATACCCTGTGTGGTTTGTGTTCTTTTTTTTCTTTTTTAGAAATGTTTTTATTTTATATAAATAATATTGTAAGTTGCTTAGTGATGGATTGTTGCAAGATGCACAAGTATTTATTTTATGTATTAATTGCTGTTAATGTATCTTTTTCTTGTATCTTATTGAATGTTTCATTTTGTATAAACTATTGTAAAGTTGAAATATTTCAGCCAAAACGATAATAAAATACAAATAAATAAATAAATACAAATAAATAAATAAAATGATATGCCCAGCTACTACAAAAAATATCGCCAATTGGCATTATATTCTTACATAAAATCACAAAGACCAAATGTGGCAATACATCCTAGTGTGTGTCATTAAAGGCCCATGTACTGGGACATGAACATGCATGCATGTATAACCTCCACCAAATGGACTCTTTCAGACCCCATACATACTTAACAAACTATGCAAGCAATTACACATAATGAATTAATTATAGACGCAGAGATTGCACATCACGGACACATAGGGAGATGTGATACTCCACAGGTGTATATATAAAGAGAGACAAAGCTAAAGTGTAGATGCTAGAGGTACATGAAAACGATTTATCACATCAGGGACCAATCACAATTAAGATCAAATTTTAATGATAAATCATAAAAGTTAAAACAACCAATTAAATGAGGTGGTCCACAGTACAAAACATACAGTATTCAATATAAAACCAAACTAAACTAGAACAGAAGTTACGTGAACAAACTAGTTCGGCTAGTGACAAAACCAGTGTGTTAAAAGAGCACAAGGGGGTACCTATTAAACAAATTGTATAGAACCCTACTTCAGTTTGGAATAAATGTGTAATACATTTAAGTCTCTGGTTACAATACAGAGATGTATCTCGACATGTTTCTGTTCCTAAAACAAGTGTGGAACATTCATCAGGAGGAAGATATTAACGTAACCCAGTAACAGTTGAAATAGCACATACCAGTGAACACTCTCTAGTATCTGTGGGATAAAACAAACAAACTTATAGTCAGCTCATGAGTAGCAAGATACTATGAAAAGTTCAAAATCAATGAACAGAGGCATACAAAAAGAGGAAACAAATACCTCAAATGCCGCCTGTGGGTGCTCGCTACTCTGAATAGTAGGAGGTAGAAGATCATATGGTCAATCCTACAAGAGATAATAAATACCTTGTAAGCGTAATTAATCGCTTACCGAAAAGCAGAAATTGTGTATAACACACAGCAGAATGGGAGACCAAAATACAAATGTCAAGTACTGTAAGGCAGACGTCACAAGGGTACATCAGAAATACGAGGGTACATAAGGGTAGATCACTAAGTAAACAAATGGTGAAATCATTTCGTAACTGATAGAGTAATGTAAGTTAGAAAGATGCTACGTTCACAGTGTAAGATACAGACGCCCAACATAGCTCGAGATTATTATGAGGGCCATGCAACGTTCCAAAAGGTAAAGAAGAATGTGGAAGTCAATTAAGTCCCGAGCCCAAAGATGACACCCAGGGACGTGCTAGTGTGAGGTATAAAGCAACACAGATATACCTTCGGAGAGCCCAAGGAGGCAACAGTTCCGCAGGAATCCTCAATTCGGCACTAGAAGAGGATAAAGAGAAACGAGCGGTGCTAGCATAAATATTCGCTCGTAGCCCATCTCACTTAAACTCGTAAATGAGCACTATTAAAATAATTAAATATCGCTTACCCTGTACAAAATAACCGCTGGAGGGTAAGTGCTCTGTACTCAACGGGAACAAATCCCCGAGTGACTCAGGAGGCTCGCCGCCGCCGATGCTAACAGGTAGTCATAGTAACTTGGTAGTCCTACCTCTATGTTCAGTGGAATCTTGCCAGAACCTGGGAAAACAAAGAGCACGGCGGCGGCCATCTTAAGAAGTAGAGTGAGTGCCTGTGAACCAGTGGCCTAAAGTGTGAACAGAAGGTCTATACGGAGGTGTACTCGACATATATAGGTCTAGATGGAGAAGCGTGCCAACCTTACTGTGATAGAGAAAGACTAAAGCGTAAAAGTGGCTAAATATTCTGCCAATCAATAGATTCATTAAGACCAATCACATCACTATGCAACGTATATATCATTTTTTGCTCCATCCTCAACAGTTTCTTTTCACAAGCTGAGAAATTAGTTCCTTTAAGGGCTATGAGTACAGTCCATTTAAAGTCTTCATGACTGTGCTTTAGCAAGTTGAAGTGTTTCACCATAGGAGCATTTTCAGTTCTGTTCTTCAGACAGCTTCGATGTTCCATGATTCTGGTTTTAACTTTACGAGTGGTCTTGCCCACATAGTGTAATCCACATGTACAGGTGATCATATACACCACAAACTCAGTGTTACAATTTGTTAAATTCTTTTGGGTCCAGAGTTTTGAAAGGCCAACATCTATCATTTGAGTTTTAGAAGTCAATTTACAGACACCACATGAGCCACAGGGGTAGTGCCCGATGGCATCGGGAAAACCCCATAAAGTGGTAAGTCTAGGTACAGGAATATTGGGACATTTAAGTTTGCTGTTGCTAACTCTGTTGCCGATAGTGGTGCTTCTTTTATATGCAAAGATAGGCAATGGCATAGCTAGAGGAGTGGTTTCAAAGATTTTCCAATTTTTCTTGATGATGTTGGTAATTTCAGAACTCTGATCTGTAAAAGTGTTAATACAAACAATACGATCATCTTTGGGTTTAGCAGGTTTTGGTTCAAGTAATGCTTCACGATTGTTATTAAAAGCCCTTTTTGCTGATTTTTTCACCAATTTTTTGGGGTAGCCTCTTTGTCTAAGTTTTTTACTGAGACTCACAGCCTCGGTCTCATATGTTTCTTTATCCGAGCTATTCCTTTTGAGGCGTAAAAATTGGCCAAATGGGAGGTTATCACGTAAATGTTTTATGTGATGGCTCGAATAGTCTAACAAGGAATTCTTATCAGTTGGTTTGTGGTAAGGTTTGATTTTAAGAACCCCGTTAGATGAAAAAATGGTGAGGTCTAGAAAATTAGTAGATGTATTGCTCAAAGTCATGGTGAACTGAAGATGTGTATTAAGACTGTTAAGCCACGTGAAGAAATGGTTGGCCTCATCCACAGTGCCTTTCCAGAGTACCAAAATGTCATCAATATAACGACTGCATTTTACAATGTTGGTATTGAATGGATTTAGATCATTGTAAATGTGGGATTTCTCAAAGGTCTCAACATAAAGATTGGCCACACTCGGAGCCATGGTCGCCCCCATAGCTGTTCCCTCGGTTTGTTGGTAGAATTTACCGTTAAACTCGAAGTAGTTTCGTTTGAGTGCAAGTTCCACACACCACAGAATAAATGATGTAGGCACAGGATCGTCATCTGTGCGGGATAGAAGTGTTTCTTCAATCGCATCCAGAGAGGCTTGTTGTGGGATATTAGTGTAGAGAGAAACAATATCAAGGCCCAATAGCAACTGTGTAATAGGGTCGAAATCAAGGTTTTCATAGCTATTGATGACATCTCTAGAATCTTTCAAATAGGATTGCATAGCTTGAACATATCCTTTCAAGTAATGGTCAGCAAAAGTGGAGAGGGGTTCAAGGACAGAGTTAATCCCTGCCACAATAGGCCTGCCAGGGGGGTTGATAAGGGTTTTGTGAACCTTAGGTAGGGTGTAAAACGTCGGGACACAAGGTTTTTTGTTGATGAGAAAATCTGCTTCCTGTTTCGAAATCCATTCTCGATCTTTAGCCTTAGAAACTTTGTCAGAGATAAGTATTAATAATTCCGGGGTAGGGTCCTGTGTGAGAACGCGATAATAATGAGTATTGCCAAGTTGTCTTTCGCATTCTTTAATATAATCGTTACGATTAAGGATCACAATACCCCCACCTTTATCAGCCTTCTTGATGATAATAAGAGGATTTTTAGAAAGAGAGTCCAGGGCTTTAGATTCAGCCTTAGAGAGATTTTGAAAGGGTCTCTGATGTTTATTCTCGAGGGCGGTAACAGCCGCCGTCACTTTATTTTCGAAAACCAAAGATTCCGGTGAAAAACTCTGCGGAGGAGGATAAAATGTGGAGGGGTTGCGCAAACCCGTACAATTGGAAGGTCCTTCATAAATGTTGTCAGTTTCGAGAGAGAAAAATTCTTTGAGATGAATTTTCCTCATCAATTTTTTTAATTCAATTCGGAATTCAAAAGGATCATGTTGTTTAGTCATGACGTATCCAAGTCCCTTGTTGAGGACTTGTTGTTCCATTTCAGTGAGCACGTAGTCAGAAAGGTTGATCAGAAGCGACTCCCGCTTCGGGTTTGTTTCGATCCGTCGTCCCAGGTGTTTCTGTTCTGGGCCTGGTATAAAAAACGGCCCTGATTATTCCTCCTTGCTCCGCTGCTCTGCCGTCTTGTGGAATAGCCTCTGCCCCTTTTGTCAGTTGTCTTATTCCCAAAGGAAGTACCCTCTCCAGCATCATCGGGATCACTGCTGTCATTACTTGTACTATATGAGGTGTTGCGGAACCTAACTCGTCTATTGTATCTGGTAGGACCAGTAGTTTGTAGAGTTTTGTTGACATAGTCATCTTTTACATACGGGAAAGCTTTCTCGTGCGAAAAACGTGCTAGATCTTTTTTCATACATTGGATGCGTTCACTAGTGTTAGTGGTTTTAAATTCTTTCAGTTCTTTGTCAATCTCTTCTAGTCTTTTTTTAAATTAATCAAGCGGTAGTAATTTTTTTATATTTTCTTCGATTTTGAGTAATTCGATTTCAATCTTAGTAGATGTTTCTTTTGCGGTATCGATAATCAGAATTAACCAATCGCGACCACAGCGATTCGCTATATAACTCCATTGCACTCGAAACTTTTCATTATCAAGGAATAATCTAGGTTCATTCACGACAGTAAGTCCTTGGGGTAGTGCTTTATTCTTAAGATATTCAAGCATAATAGCTCCGTGAAGTTCAGTCCGTGTGAGCCTTTTTCTTAACTGTATCAGTTCATTCCATTCGTCTTTTTCTTGTATGTTATCATTGATAGCGTCCTGATCAAGAATAGAAATAGCTTTCATAAGGGCTGCTGCGTAGTCCTCACTATAAGCTAAGGTTCTGTCTTCTGCCATTATTGAGATAATGGTCGAGGGATGGAGGTCTCAGAGGCTGCTGTGTGTGGGCACAAAATACCACCCACTTGAAAAAGGTTTCCTGTGACCGATAGCCACTGTGAACATTTTATTCTGGGAGGAAGCCTGGTATACTAATAGCTAAGGACAGTTAGCTATGTATACTTTGTCTATGTCCAGGTGGACAATAACCTGTATATATAAAGAGAGACAAAGCTAAAGTGTAGATGCTAGAGGTACATGAAAACGATTTATCACATCAGGGACCAATCACAATTAAGATAAAATTTTAATGATAAATCATAAAAGTTAAAACAACCAATTAAATGAGGTGGTCCACAGTACAAAACATACAGTATTCAATATAAAACCAAACTAAACTAGAACAGAAGTTACGTGAACAAACTAGTTCGGCTAGTGATAAAACCAGTGTGTTAAAAGAGCACAAGGGGGTACCTATTAAACAAATTGTATAGAACCCTACTTCAGTTTGGAATAAATGTGTAATACGTTTAAGTCTCTGGTTACAATACAGAGATGTATCTCGACATGTTTCTGTTCCTAAAACAAGTGTGGAACATTCATCAGGAGGAAGATATTAACGTAACCCAGTAACAGTTGAAATAGCACATAACAGTGAACACTCTCTAGCATCTGTGGGGATAACACAAACAAACATATAGTCAGCTCATGAGTAGCAAGATACTATGAAAAGTTCAAAATCAATGAACAGAGGCATACAAAAAGAGGAAACAAATACCTCAAATGCCGCCTGTGGGTGCTTGCTACTCTGAATAGTAGGAGGTAGAAGATCATATGGTCAATCCTACAAGAGATAATAAATACCTTGTAAGAGTAATTAATCGCTTACCGAAAAGCAGAAATTGTGTATAACACACAGCAGAATGGGAGACCAAAATACAAATGCCAAGTACTGTAAGGCAGACGTCACAAGGGTACATCAGAAATACGAGGGTACATAAGGGTAGATCACTAAGTAAACAAATGGTGAAATCATTTCGTAACTGTTAGAGTAATGTAAGTTAGAAAGATGCTACGTTCACAGTGTAAGATACAGACGCCCAACATAGCTCGAGATTATTATGAGGGCCATGCAACGTTCCAAAAGGTAAAGAAGAATGTGGAAGTCAATTAAGTCCCGAGCCCAAAGATGACACCCAGGGACGTGCTAGTGTGAGGTATAAAGCAACACAGATATACCTTCGGAGAGCCCAAGGAGGCAACAGTTCCGCAGGAATCCTTCATTCGGCACTAGAAGAGGATAAAGAGAAACGAGCGGTGCTAGCATAAATATTCGCTCGTAGCCCATCTCACTTAAACTCGTAAATGAGCGCTATTAAAATAATTAAATATCGCTTACCCTGTACAAAATAACCGCTAGAGGGTAAGTGCTCTGTACTCAACGGGAACAAATCCCCGAGTGACTCAGGAGGCTTGCCGCAGCCGATGCTAACAGGTAATCATAGTAACTTGGTAGTCCTACCTTTATTTAAAATTTGATCTTAATTGTGATTGGTCCCTGATGTGATAAATCGTTTTCATGTACCTCTAGCATCTACACTTTAGCTTTGTCTCTCTTTATATATACAGGTTATTGTCCACCTGGACATAGACAAAGTATACATAGCTAACTGTCCTTAGCTATTAGTATACCAGGCTTCCTCCCAGAATAAATTGTTCACAGTGGCTATCGGTCACAGGAAACCTTTTTCAAGTGGGTGGTATTTTGTGCCCACACACAGCAGCCTCTGAGACCTCCATCCCTCGACCATTATCTCAATAATGGCAGAAGACAGAACCTTAGCTTATAGTGAGGACTACGCAGCAGTCCTTATGAAAGCTATTTCTATTCTTGATCAGGACGCTATCAATGATAACATACAAGAAAAAGACGAATGGAATGAACTGATACAGTTAAGAAAAAGGCTCACACGGACTGAACTTCACGGAGCCATTATGCTTGAATATCTTAAGAATAAAGCACTACCCCAAGGACTTACTGTCATGAATGAACCTAGATTATTCCTTGATAATGAAAAGTTTCGAGTGCAATGGAGTTA
The DNA here is from genome assembly GCF_040938575.1 of Ambystoma mexicanum. Classification (NCBI taxonomy): domain Eukaryota; kingdom Metazoa; phylum Chordata; class Amphibia; order Caudata; family Ambystomatidae; genus Ambystoma; species Ambystoma mexicanum. The sequence goes on along the minus strand of NC_090936.1, from coordinate 1,212,580,295 downwards.
TATAGCGAATCGCTGTGGTCGCGATTGGTTAATTCTGATTATCGATACCGCAAAAGAAACATCTACTAAGATTGAAATCGAATTACTCAAAATCGAAGAAAATATAAAAAAATTACTACCACTTGATAAATTTAAAAAAAGACTAGAAGAGATTGACAAAGAACTGAAAGAATTTAAAACCACTAACACTAGTGAACGCATCCAACGTATGAAAAAAGATCTAGCACGTTTTTCGCATGAGAAAGCTTTCCCGTATGTAAAAGATCACTATGTCAACAAAACTCTACAAACTAGTGGTCCTACCAGATACAATAGACGAGTTAGGTTCCGCAACACCTCATATAGTACAAGTAATGACAGCAGTGATCCCGATGATGCTGGAGAGGGTACTTCCTTTGGGAATAAGACAACTGACAAAAGGGGCAGAGGCTATTCCACAAGACGGCAGAGCAGCGGAGCAAGGAGGAATAATCAGGGCCGTTTTTTATACCAGGCCCAGAACAGAAACACCTGGGACGACGGATCGAAACAAACCCGAAGCGGGAGTCGCTTCTGATCAACCTTTCTGACTACATGCTCACTGAAATGGAACAACAAGTCCTCAACAAGGGACTTGGATACGTCATGACTAAACAACATGATCCTTTTGAATTCCGAATTGAATTAAAAAAATTGATGAGGAAAATTCATCTCAAAGAATTTTTCTCTCTCGAAACTGACAACATTTATGAAGGACCTTCCAATTGTACGGGTTTGCGCAACCCCTCCACATTTTATCCTCCTCCGCAGAGTTTTTCACCGGAATCTTTGGTTTTCGAAAATAAAGTGACGGCGGCTGTTACCGCCCTCGAGAATAAACATCAGAGACCCTTTCAAAATCTCTCTAAGGCTGAATCTAAAGCCCTGGACTCTCTATCTAAAAATCCTCTTATTATCATCAAGAAGGCTGATAAAGGTGGGGGTATTGTGATCCTTAATCGTAACCATTATATTAAAGAATGCGAAAGACAACTTGGCAATACTCATTATTATCGCGTTCTCACACAGGACCCTACCCCGGAATTATTAATACTTATCTCTGACAAAGTTTCTAAGGCTAAAGATCGAGAATGGATTTCGAAACAGGAAGCAGATTTTCTCATCAACAAAAAACCTTGTGTCCCGACGTTTTACACCCTACCTAAGGTTCACAAAACCCTTATCAACCCCCCTGGCAGGCCTATTGTGGCAGGGATTAACTCTGTCCTTGAACCCCTCTCCACTTTTGCTGACCATTACTTGAAAGGATATGTTCAAGCTATGCAATCCTATTTGAAAGATTCTAGAGATGTCATCAATAGCTATGAAAACCTTGATTTCGACCCTATTACACAGTTGCTATTGGGCCTTGATATTGTTTCTCTCTACACTAATATCCCACAACAAGCCTCTCTGGATGCGATTGAAGAAACACTTCTATCCCGCACAGATGACGATCCTGTGCCTACATCATTTATTCTGTGGTGTGTGGAACTTGCACTCAAACGAAACTACTTCGAGTTTAACGGTAAATTCTACCAACAAACCGAGGGAACAGCTATGGGGGCGACCATGGCTCCGAGTGTGGCCAATCTTTATGTTGAGACCTTTGAGAAATCCCACATTTACAATGATCTAAATCCATTCAATACCAACATTGTAAAATGGAGTCGTTATATTGATGACATTTTGGTACTCTGGAAAGGCACTGTGGATGAGGCCAACCATTCTTCACGTGGCTTAACAGTCTTAATACACATCTTCAGTTCACCATGACTTTGAGCAATACATCTACTAATTTTCTAGACCTCACCATTTTTTCATCTAACGGGGTTCTTAAAATCAAACCTTACCACAAACCAACTGATAAGAATTCCTTGTTAGACTATTCGAGCCATCACATAAAACATTTACGTGATAACCTCCCATTTGGCCAATTTTTACGCCTCAAAAGGAATAGCTCGGATAAAGAAACATATGAGACCGAGGCTGTGAGTCTCAGTAAAAAACTTAGACAAAGAGGCTACCCCAAAAAATTGGTGAAAAAATCAGCAAAAAGGGCTTTTAATAACAATCGTGAAGCATTACTTGAACCAAAACCTGCTAAACCCAAAGATGATCGTATTGTTTGTATTAACACTTTTACAGATCAGAGTTTTGAAATTACCAACATCATCAAGAAAAATTGGAAAATCTTTGAAACCACTCCTCTAGCTATGCCATTGCCTATCTTTGCATATAAAAGAAGCACCACTATCGGCAACAGAGTTAGCAACAGCAAACTTAAATGTCCCAATATTCCTGTACCTAGACTTACCACTTTATGGGGTTTTCCCGATGCCATCGGGCACTACCCCTGTGGCTCATGTGGTGTCTGTAAATTGACTTCTAAAACTCAAATGATAGATGTTGGCCTTTCAAAACTCTGGACCCAAAAGAATTTAACAAATTGTAACACTGAGTTTGTGGTGTATATGATCACCTGTACATGTGGATTACACTATGTGGGCAAGACCACTCGTAAAGTTAAAACCAGAATCATGGAACATCGAAGCTGTCTGAAGAACAGAACTGAAAATGCTCCTATGGTGAAACACTTCAACTTGCTAAAGCACAGTCATGAAGACTTTAAATGGACTGTACTCATAGCCCTTAAAGGAACTAATTTATCAGCTCGTGAAAAGAAACTGTTGAGGATGGAGCAAAAAATTATATATACGTTGCATAGTGATGTGATTGGTCTTAATGAATCTATTGATTGGCAGAATATTTAGCCACTTTTACGCTTTAGTCTTTCTCTATCACAGTAAGGTTGGCACGCTTCTCCATCTAGACCTATATATGTCGAGTACACCTCCGTATAGACCTTCTGTTCACACTTTAGGCCACTGGTTCACAGGCACTCACTATACTTCTTAAGATGGCCGCCGCCGTGCTCTTTGTTTTCCCAGGTTCTGGCAAGATTCCACTGAACATAGAGGTAGGACTACCAAGTTACTATGACTACCTGTTAGCATCGGCGGCGGCGAGCCTCCTGAGTCACTCGGGGATTTGTTCCCGTTGAGTACAGAGCACTTACCCTCTAGCGGTTATTTTGTACAGGGTAAGCGATATTTAATTATTTTAATAGCGCTCATTTACGAGTTTAAGTGAGATGGGCTACGAGCGAATATTTATGCTAGCGTTTCTCTTTATCCTCTTCTAGTGCCGAATGAAGGATTCCTGCGGAACTGTTGCCTCCTTGGGCTCTCCGAAGGTATATCTGTGTTGCTTTATATCTCACACTAGCACGTCCCTGGGTGTCATCTTTGGGCTCGGGACTTAATTGACTTCCACATTCTTCTTTACCTTTTGGAACGTTGCATGACCCTCATAATAATCTCGAGCTATGTTGGGCGTCTGTATCTTACACTGTGAACGTAGCATCTTTCTAACTTACATTACTTTATCAGTTACGAAATGATTTCACCATTTGTTTACTTAGTGATCTACCCTTATGTACCCTCGTATTTCTGATGTACCCTTGTGACGTCTGCCTTACAGTACTTGACATTTGTATTTTGGTCTCCCATTCTGCTGTGTGTTATACACAATTTCTGCTTTTCGGTAAGCGATTAATTACGCTTACAAGGTATTTATTATCTCTTGTAGGATTGACCATATGATCTTCTACCTCCTACTATTCAGAGTAGCGAGCACCCACAGGCGGCATTTGAGGTATTTGTTTCCTCTTTTTGTATGCCTCTGTTCATTGATTTTGAACTTTTCATAGTATCTTGCTACTCATGAGCTGACTATATGTTTGTTTGTTTTATCCCCACAGATACTAAAGAGTGTTCACTGTTATGTGCTATTTCAACTGTTACTGGGTTACGTTAATATCTTCCTCCTGATGAATGTTCCACACTTGTTTTAGGAACAGAAACATGTTGAGATACATCTTTGTATTGTAACCAGAGACTTAAACGTATTACACATTTATTCCAAACTGAAGTAGGGTTCTATACAATTTGTTTAATAGGTACCCCCTTGTGCTCTTTTAACACACTGGTTTTGTCACTAACCGAACTAGTTTGTTCACGTAACTTCTGTTCTAGTTTAGTTTGGTTTTATATTGAATACTGTATGTTTTGTACTGTGGACCACCTCATTTAATTGGTTGTTTTAACTTTTATGATTTATCATTCAAATTTGATCTTAATTGTGATTGGTCCCTGATGTGATAAATCGTTTTCATGTACCTCTAGCATCTACACTTTAGCTTTGTCTCTCTTTATATATACAGGTTATTGTCCACCTGGACATAGACAAAGTATACATAGCTAACTGTCCTTAGCTATTAGTATACCAGGCTTCCTCCCAGAATAAAATACTCCACAGGTGGCCATCATGACGCAATACTCGGATTCAAACCACTCAGAAATGGACTCAATCCTAAGCAGCGAAAGAAACTGGTTAGTATCCACCACCTTGGAAAATAGCGGAAAGAGGAAGAACGCTAGAGAGGAAAGAGGAAGAGCGGTAGACAGGAAAGAGGAAGAGCGGTAGAGAGGAAAGAGGAAGCGCGCTAGAGAGGAAAGAGGAACAGCGGTAGAGAACAAAGAGGAAGATCGGTAGAAAGGAATGATGAAGAGCGGTAGAGAGGAAAGAGGAAGAGCGGTAGAGAAGAAAGAGGAACAGCACTAGAGAGGAAATAGGAACAGCAGTAGAGAGCAAAGAGGAAGATTGGTAGAGAGGAATGATGAAAAGCGGTAGAGAGGAAAGAGGAAGAGCTCTAGAAATGAAAGAGGAAGAGCGCTAGAGAGGAAAGAGGAAGAACGGTAGAGAGCAAAGAGGAAGATTGGTAGAGAGGAACGAGGAAGAGTGGTAGAGAGGAAAGAGGAAGAGTGCTAGATAGGAAAGAGGAAGAGCGCTAGAGAGGAAAGAGGAAGAGCGCTAGAGCTGAAAGAGGTAGAGCGGTAGAGAGGAAAGAGGAAGAGCGGTAGAGAGGAAAGAGGAAGAGCAGTAGAGAGGAAAGAGGAAGAGCACTAGAGAGGAAAGAGGAAGAGCGCTAGAGAGGAAAAAGGAAGGGCCATAGAGAGGAAAGAGGAAGAGCGCTAGAGAAGAAAGAGGAAGAGTGCTAGAGAAGAAAGAGGAAGAGCGCTAGAGAGGAAAGAGGAAGAGCACTAGAGAGGAAAAAAGAAGGGCGGTAGAGATGAAAGAGGAAGAGCGCTAGAGAGGATAGAGGAAGAGCGCTAGAGAGGAAAGAGGAAGAGCACTAGAGAGGAAAGAGGAAGAGCGCCAGAGAGGAAAAAGGAAGGGCGACAGAGAGGAAAGAGGAAGAGTGCTAGAGAGGAAAGAGGAAGAGCGCTAAAGAGGAAAGAGGAAGAGTGCTAGAGAGGAAAAGGGAAGGGCGGTAGAGAGGAAAGAGGAAGAGAGGTAGAGAGGAAAGAGGAAGAACGTTAGAGAGGAAAGAGGAAGAGTGGCATAGAGGAAAGAGGAAGAGCGGTAGAGAGCAAAGAGGAAGAGCGGTAGAGAGGAAAGAGGAAGAGTGGCATAGAGGAAAGAGGAAGAGCGGTAGAGAGGAAAGAAGAAGAGCGCTAGAGAGGAAAGAGGAAGAGCACTAGAGAGGAAAGAGGAAGAGCGCCAGAGAGGAAAAAGGAAGGGCGACAGAGAGGAAAGAGGAAGAGCGCTAGAGAGGAAAGAGGAAGAGCTCTAAAGAGGAAAAAGACAGAGTGCTAGAGAGGAAAAGGGAAGGGCGGTAGAGAGGAAAGAGGAAGAGAGGTAGAGATGAAAGAGGAAGAGCGGTAGAGAGGAAAGAGGAAGAGCGCTAGATAGGAAAGAGGAAGAGCACTAGAGAGGAAAGAGGAAGAGCGCTAGAGGTAAAAGAGGTAGAGCGGTAGAGAGGAAAGAGGAAGAGCGGTAGAGAGGAAAGAGGAAGAGCACTAGAGAGGAAAGAGGAAGAGCAGTAGAGAGGAAAGAGGAAGAGTGCTACAGAGGACAGAGGAAGAGCGCTAGAGAGGAAAAAGGAAGGGCGGTAGAGAGGAAAGAGTAAGAGCGCTAGAGAAGAAAGAGGAAGAGCGCTAGAGAGGAAAGAGGAAGAGCACTAGAGAGGAAAAAGGAAGGGCGGTAGAGAGGAAAGAGGAAGAGCGCTAGAGAGGAAAGAGGAAGAGCACTAGAGAGGAAAGAGGAAGAGCGCCAGAGAGGAAAAAGGAAGGGCGACAGAGAGGAAAGAGGAAGAGCGCCAGAGAGGAAAGAGGAAGAGCGCTAAAGAGGAAATAGGAAGAGTGCTATAGAGGAAAAGGGAAGGGTGGTAGAGAGGAAAGAGGAAGAGAGGTAGAGAGGAAATAGGAAGAACGTTAGAGAGGAAAGAGGAAGAGTGGCATAGAGGGAAGAGGAAGAGCGGTAGAGAGGAAAGAGGAAGAGCACTAGAGAGGAAAGAGGAAGAGCGCTAGAGGGGAAAGAGGAAGAGCGCTAGAGAGGAAAGAGGAAGAGCGGTAGAGAGGAAAGAGGAAGAGTGGCATAGAGGAAAGAGGAAGAGCGGTAGAGAGGAAAGAGGAAGAGCGCTAGAGAGGAAAGAGGAAGAGCGCTAGAGAGGAAAGAGGAAGAGCACTAGAGAGGAAAGAGGAAGAGCGCCAGAGAGGAAAAAGGAAGGGCGACAGAGAGGAAAGAGGAAGAGCGCTAGAGAGGAAAGAGGAAGAGCGCTAAAGAGGAAAGAGAAAGAGTGCTAGAGAGGAAAAGGGAAGGGTGGTAGAGAGGAAAGAGGAAGAGAGGTAGAGAGGAAAGAGGAGGAGCGGTAGAGAGGAAAGAGGAAGAGTGGCATAGAGGAAAGAGGAAGAGCGGTAGAGAGGAAAGAGGAAGAGCGGTAGAGAGGAAAGAGGAAGAGCACTAGATAGGAAAGAGGAAGAGCACTAGAGAGGAAAGAGGAAGAGCAGTAGAGAGGAAGGAGGAAGAGTGCTAGAGAGGAAAGAGGAAGAGCGGCAGAGAGGAAAGAGAAAGAGCACTAGAGAGGAAAGAGGAAGAGCGCTAGAGAGGAAAGAGGAAGAGCACTAGAGCGGAAAAAGGAAGAGCGCTAGAGAGGAAAGAGGAAGAGCATTAAAGAGGAATGAGGAAGAGCACTAGAGAGGAAAAAGGAAGGGCGGTAGAGAGGAAAGAGGAAGAGCGCTAGAGAGGAAAGAGGAAGAGCAGTAGAGAGGAAGGAGGAAGAGCGCCAGAGAGGAAAGAGGAGGAGCGGTAGAGAGGAAATAGGAAGAGCACTAGAGAGGAAAGAGGAAGAGCGCTAGAGAGGAAAATTAAGGGCAGTAGAGAGAAACGAGGAAGAGCGGTAGAGAGGAAAGAGGAAGAGCACTAGAGAGGAAAGAGGAAGAGCACTAGAGAGGAAAGAGGAAGAGCGGTAGAGAGGAAAGAGGAAGAGAGGAAGGAGGAAGAGTGCTATAGAGGAAAGAGGAAGGGCACTTTGAGAGGAAAGAGAAAGAGCACTAGAGAGGAAAGAGGAAGAGCGCTAAAGAGGAAAGGGAAAGAGTGCTAGAGAGGAAAAGGGAAGGGCGGTAGAGAGGAAAGAGGAAGAGAGGTAGAGAGGAAGGAGGAAGAGTGATAGAGAGGAAAGAGGAAGAGTGGCATAGAGGAAAGAGGAAGAGCGCTAGAGAGGAAAGAGGAAGAGTGCTAGAGAGGAAAGAGGAAGTGCAGTAGAGAGGAAGGAGGAAGAGTGCTAGAGAAGAAAGAGGAAGAGCACTAGAGAGGAAAGAGAAAGCGTGGTAGAGAGGAAAGAGGAAGAGCGGTAGAGAGAAAAGAGGAAGAGTGGCATAGAGGAAAGAGGAAGAGCGTTAGAGAGGAAAGAGGAAGAATGGCAGAGAGGAAAGAGAAAGAGCACTAGAGAGGAAAGGGGAAGAGCGCTACAGAGGAAAGAGGAAGAGCACTAGAGAGGAAAGAGCAAGAGCACTAGAGAGGAAAAAGGAAGGGCGGCAGAGAGGAAAGAGGAAGAGCGCTAGAGAGGAAAGCGGAAGAGCGCTAAAGAGGAAAGAGGAAGAGCACTAGAGAGGAGAAAGGAAGGGCGGTAGAGAGGAAAGAGGAAGAGCGCTAGAGAGGAAAGAGGAAGAGCAGTAGAGAGGAAGGAGGAAGAGCGCTAGAGAGGAAAGAGGAGGAGCGGTAGAGAGGAAAGAGGAAGAGCACTAGAGAGGAAAGAGGAAGAGCGCTAGAGAGGAAAGAGGAAGAGCAGTAGAGAGGAAAGAGGAAGAGTGGTACAGAGAAAAGAGGAAGAGTGCTAAAGAGGAAAGAGGAAGAGCGCTAGAGAGGAGAAAGGAAGGGCGGTAGAGAGGAACGAGGAAGAGCGGTAGAGAGGAAAGAGGAAGAGCACTAGAGAGGAAAGAAGAAGAGCACTAGAGACAAAAGAGGAAGAGCGGTAGAGAGGAAAGCGGAAGAGCGGAAGAGATTAAGGAGGAAGAGTGCTATAGAGGAAAGAGGAAGAGCACTAGAGAGGAAAGAGGAAGAGTGCTCGAGAGGAAAAAAGGAAGAACGGTAGAGAGCAAAGAGGATGAGCGCTAGAGAGGAAAGAGGAAGAGCAGTAGAGAGGAAGAAGGAAGAGCGCTAGAGAGGAAAGAGTAGGAGCGGTAGAGAGGAAAAAGGAAGAGCACTAGAGAGGAAAGAGGAAGAGCGCTAGAGAGGAAAATGAAGGGCAGTAGAGAGGAATAAGGAAGAGCGGTAGAGAGGAAAGAGGAAGAGCACTAAAGAGGAAAGAGGAAGCGCACTAGAGAGGAAAGAGGAACAGCGGTAGAGAGGAAAGAGGAAGAGCGGAAGAGAGAAGGAGGAAGAGCGCTAAAGAGGAAAGAGAAAGAGTGCTAGAGAGGAAAAGGGAAGGGCGGTAGAGAGGAAAGAGGAAGAGAGGTAGAGAGGAAAGAGGAAGAGCACTAGAGAGGAAAGAAGAAGAGTGGTAGAGAGGAAAGAGGAAGAGCGGAAGAGAGGAAGGAGGAAGAATGCTATAGAGGAAAGAGGAAGGGCACTAGAGAGGAAAGAGGAAGAGCACTAGAGAGGAAAGAGGAAGAGCGCTAAAGAGGAAAGAGGAAGAGCGCTAGAGAGGAGAAAGGAAGGGCGGTAGAGAGGAACGAGGAAGAGCGGTAGAGAGGAAAGAGGAAGAGCACTAGAGAGGAAAGAGGAAGAGCACTAGAGACAAAAGAGGAAGAGCAGTACAGAGGAAAGAGGAAGAGCGGAAGAGAGGAAGGAGGAAGAGTGCTATAGAGGAAAGAGGAAGAGCACTAGAGAGGAAAGAGGAAGAGTGCTCGAGAGGAAAAAGGAAGAACGGTAGAGAGCAAAGAGGGAGAGCGCTAGAGAGGAAGGTGGAAGAGCACTAGAGAGGAAACGGAAGAGCAGTAGAAAGGAAAGAGGAAGAGCGCAAGAGAGAAAAGAAGAAGAGCGCTAGAGATGAAAGAGGTAGAGCGGTAGAGATGAAAGCGGAAGAGCGGTAGAGAGGAAAGAGGAAGAGCACTAGAGAGGAAAGAGTAAGAGCGCTATAGAGGAATGCGGAAGAGCAGTAGAGAGGAAGGAGGAAGAGCGCTAGAGAGGAAAGAGGAAGAGCGCTAGAGATGAAAGAGGTAGAGCAGTAGAGAGGAAAGAGGAAGAGTGGTAGAGAGGAAAGAGGAAGAGCGCTAGAGAGGAAAGAGGAAGAGCGCTATAGAGGAAAGCGGAAGAGCAGTAGAGAGGAAGGAGGAAGAGTGCTAGAGAGGAAAAGGGAAGGGCGGTAGAGAGCAAAGAGGAAGAGCGCTAGAGAGGAAAGAGGAAGAGCACTAGAGAGGAAAAAGGAAGTGCGCTAGAGAGGAAAGAGGAAGAGCAGTAGAGAGGAAGGAGGAAGAGTGCTAGAGAGGAAAGAGGAAGAGCGGCAGAGAGGAAAGAGAAAGAGCACTAGAGAGGAAAGAGGAAGAGCGCTAGAGAGGAAAGAGGAAGAGCACTAGAGAGGAAAAAGGAAGAGCGCTAGAGAGGAAAGAGGAAGAGCATTAAAGAGGAATGAGGAAGAGCACTAGAGAGGAAAAAGGAAGGGCGGTAGAGAGGAAAGAGGAAGAGCGCTAGAGAGGAAAGAGGAAGAGCAGTAGAGAGGAAGGAGGAAGAGCACCAGAGAGGAAAGAGGAGGAGCGGTAGAGAGGAAATACGAAGAGCACTAGAGAGGAAAGAGGAAGAGCGCTAGAGAGGAAAATTAAGGGCAGTAGAGAGGAACGAGGAAGAGCGGTAGAGAGGAAAGAGGAAGAGCACTAGAGAGGAAAGAGGAAGAGCACTAGAGAGGAAAGAGGAAGAGCGGTAGAGAGGAAAGAGGAAGGGAGGAAGGAGGAAGAGTGCTATAGAGGAAAGAGGAAGGGCACTAGAGAGGAAAGAGAAAGAGCACTAGAGAGGAAAGAGGAAGAGCGCTAAAGAGGAAAGGGAAAGAGTGCTAGAGAGGAAAAGGGAAGGGCGGTAGAGAGGAAAGAGGAAGAGAGGTAGAGATGAAGGAGGAAGAGTGATAGAGAGGAAAGAGGAAGAGTGGCATAGAGGAAAGAGGAAGAGCGCTAGAGAGGAAAGAGGAAGAGTGCTAGAGAGGAAAGAGGAAGTGCAGTAGAGAGGAAGGAGGAAGAGTGCTAGAGAAGAAAGAGGAAGAGCACTAGAGAGGAAAGAGAAAGCGTGGTAGAGAGGAAAGAGGAAGAGCGGTAGAGAGAAAAGAGGAAGAGTGGCATAGAGGAAAGAGGAAGAGCGTTAGAGAGGAAAGAGGAAGAATGGCAGAGAGGAAAGAGAAAGAGCACTAGAGAGGAAAGGGGAAGAGCGCTACAGAGGAAAGAGGAAGAGCACTAGAGAGGAAAGAGCAAGAGCACTAGAGAGGAAAAAGGAAGGGCGGCAGAGAGGAAAGAGGAAGAGCGCTAGAGAGGAAAGCGGAAGAGCGCTAAAGAGGAAAGAGGAAGAGCACTAGAGAGGAGAAAGGAAGGGCGGTAGAGAGGAAAGAGGAAGAGCGCTAGAGAGGAAAGAGGAAGAGCAGTAGAGAGGAAGGAGGAAGAGCGCTAGAGAGGAAAGAGGAGGAGCGGTAGAGAGGAAAGAGGAAGAGCACTAGAGAGGAAAGAGGAAGAGCGCTAGAGAGGAAAGAGGAAGAGCAGTAGAGAGGAAAGAGGAAGAGTGGTACAGAGAAAAGAGGAAGAGTGCTAAAGAGGAAAGAGGAAGAGCGCTAGAGAGGAGAAAGGAAGGGCGGTAGAGAGGAATGAGGAAGAGCGGTAGAGAGGAAAGAGGAAGAGCACTAGAGAGGAAAGAAGAAGAGCACTAGAGACAAAAGAGGAAGAGCGGTAGAGAGGAAAGCGGAAGAGCGGAAGAGATTAAGGAGGAAGAGTGCTATAGAGGAAAGAGGAAGAGCACTAGAGAGGAAAGAGGAAGAGTGCTCGAGAGGAAAAAAGGAAGAACGGTAGAGAGCAAAGAGGATGAGCGCTAGAGAGGAAAGAGGAAGAGCAGTAGAGAGGAAGGAAGAAGAGCGCTAGAGAGGAAAGAGTAGGAGCGGTAGAGAGGAAAAAGGAAGAGCACTAGAGAGGAAAGAGGAAGAGCGCTAGAGAGGAAAATGAAGGGCAGTAGAGAGGAACGAGGAAGAGCGGTAGAGAGGAAAGAGGAAGAGCACTAAAGAGGAAAGAGGAAGCGCACTAGAGAGGAAAGAGGAACAGCGGTAGAGAGGAAAGAGGAAGAGCGGAAGAGAGAAGGAGGAAGAGCGCTAAAGAGGAAAGAGAAAGAGTGCTAGAGAGGAAAAGGGAAGGGCGGTAGAGAGGAAAGAGGAAGAGAGGTAGAGAGGAAAGAGGAAGAGCACTAGAGAGGAAAGAAGAAGAGTGGTAGAGAGGAAAGAGGAAGAGCGAAGAGAGGAAGGAGGAAGAATGCTATAGAGGAAAGAGGAAGGGCACTAGAGAGGAAAGAGGAAGAGCACTAGAGAGGAAAGAGGAAGAGCGCTAAAGAGGAAAGAGAAAGAGTGCTAGAGAGGAAAAGGGAAGGGCGGTAGAGAGGAAAGAGGAAGAGCACTAGATGGGAAAGAGGAAGAGCAGTAGAGAGGAAGGAGGAAGAGCGCTAGAGAGGAAAGAGGAGGAACGGTAGAGAGGAAAGAGGAAGAGCACTAGAGAGGAAAGAGGAAGAGCGCTAGAGAGGAAAGAGGAAGAGCAGTAGAGAGGAAGGAGGAAGAGTGCTAGAGAGGAAAGAGGAAGAGTGCTAGAGAGGAAAGAGGAAGAGTGGTTGAGAGGAAAGAGGAAGAGGGGTAGAGAGAAAAGAGGAAGAGTGCTAAAGAGGAAAGAGGAAGAGCGCTAGAGAGGAGAAAGGAAGGGCGGTAGAGAGGAACGAGGAAGAGCGGTAGAGAGGAAAGAGGAAGAGCACTAGAGAGGAAAGAGGAAGAGCACTAGAGACAAAAGAGGAAGAGCAGTACAGAGGAAAGAGGAAGAGCGGAAGAGAGGAAGGAGGAAGAGTGCTATAGAGGAAAGAGGAAGAGCACTAGAGAGGAAAGAGGAAGAGTGCTCGAGAGGAAAAAGGAAGAACGGTAGAGAGCAAAGAGGAAGATCGTTAAAGAGGAACGAGGAAGAGCGGTAGAGAGGAAAGAGGGAGAGCGCTAGAGAGGAAGGTGGAAGAGCACTAGAGAGGAAACGGAAGAGCAGTAGAAAGGAAAGAGGAAGAGCGCAAGAGAGAAAAGAAGAAGAGCGCTAGAGATGAAAGAGGTAGAGTGGTAGAGATGAAAGCGGAAGAGCGGTAGAGAGGAAAGAGGAAGAGCACTAGAGAGGAAAGAGTAAGAGCGCTATAGAGGAATGCGGAAGAGCAGTAGAGAGGAAGGAGGAAGAGCGCTAGAGAGGAAAGAGGAAGAGCGCTAGAGATGAAAGAGGTAGAGCAGTAGAGAGGAAAGAGGAAGAGTGGTAGAGAGGAAAGAGGAAGAGCGCTAGATAGGAAAGAGGAAGAGCGCTATAGAGGAAAGCGGAAGAGCAGTAGAGAGGAAGGAGGAAGAGTGCTAGAGAGGAAAAGGGAAGGGCGGTAGAGAGCAAAGAGGAAGAGCGCTAGAGAGGAAAGAGGAAGAGCACTAGAGAGGAAAAAGGAAGTGCGCTAGAGAGGAAAAAGGAAGGGCGGCAGAGAGGAAAGGGAAGAGCGCTAGAGAGGAAAGAGGAAGACCATAAAAGAGGAAAGAGGAAGAGTGCTAGAGAGGAAAAAGGAAGGGCGGTAGAGAGGAAAGAGGAAGAGCGCTAGAGAGGAAAGAGGAAAAGCAGTAGAGAGGAAGGAGGAAGAGCGCTAGAGAGGAAAGAGGAGGAGCGGTAGAGAGGAAAAAGGAAGAGCACTACAGAGGAAAGAGGAAGAGCGCTAGAGAGGAAAATGAAGGGCAGTAGCGAGGAACGAGGAAGAGCGGTAGAGAGGAAAGAGGAAGAGCACTTGAGAGGAAAGAGGAAGAGCACTAGAGAGGAAGGAGGAAGAGTGCTATAGAGGAAAGAGGAAGGGCACTAGATAGGAAAGAGGAAGAGCACTAGAGAGGAAAGAGGAAGAGTGCTCGAGAGGAAAAAGGAAGAACGGTAGAGAGCAAAGAGGAAGATCGTTAGAGAGGAACGAGGAAGAGCGGTAGAGAGGAAAGAGGAAGAGTGCTAGGGAGGAAAGTGGAAGAGCACTAGAGAGGAAAGAGAAGAGCAGTAGAGAGGAAAGAGAAAGAGCGGTAGAGAGGAAGAGTGCTAGAGAGGAAAGAGGAAGAGCGCTAGAGAGGAAAAAGGAAGGGCGGTAGAGAGGAAAGAGAAAGAGCGTTAGAGAAGAAAGAGGAAGAGCGCTAGAGAGGAAAGAGGAAGAGCGCTAGAGAGGAAAAAGGAAGGGCGGTAGAGAGGAAAGAGGAAGAGCACTAGAGAGGAAAGAGGAAGAGCGCTAGAGAGGAAAGACGACATCATCAAGGGAAGCTTCAGACAGGTCAGGAAAAACCCTTGTGCAAGGCCTGAAACCAAACACTGAATTATCATTCCACCAATAACCTTCTCTGAACATCTTCTAATGGCCTGCCCCCTCCCACCCTAAATTGGCCAGAGTGTAGAGAGCCGTGTACAGAAGGTCACAGGCGGATCGGATGTTCTTATAACACACTGGGCCTCATTACGAGTTGCCCCGTAAAACCGGGTTCATTACCGGCATGCCGGAATGAGCAGGTCCGTGTTCGCATGAACCCGCTAATAGCGGGTGATTACGAGTGCGCGAGCACGAGCGTCCCCCCATGCCGGTAGTATGAATACCGCCATGCCGCTAAAGGGCCTCCAACTCTCCTATACCGGCATCGTGGGACCCGCCCATAGCGGTACCGCCTCATACCAACCCCTAAATACCGGCATGGTAATACCGGCATGGTAAAACCGTGTTCGTCAAAAAACGGACCCAGAAATTACGTCATCGCGCAGGAATGGTAAATGGGCCGGCGGCCATCTTTAAAAACACAATCCATTGCCATCCTCCATAACCACCAGCCGATACTCGGAGAGCACAGTGGAAATCCATAGAGGATTTCAAAGGCTACCAGGAAGACCACCCCCCGCTGCGTAAACAGTTTTACTCAGACGCAGAGCTCACCATATTAGCGGACACTCTAGCTGCACATGCAGATACAATACAATCCCACGACAAGAAGCGGGAGGTGCAGCAACAAAAGAGGCAAATCTGGCAGGAGGTAGCCCGCAGGGTATCAGCCGTAGGTCCTACCCCGCGCAGTGTGAGGGACTGCAGGAAGCGGTGGGATGACCTCCGGTTGAGGGTACGCAATATCATGGCCACCAATCGGAGGGAGGCAATGGCCACAGGCGGGGATGCCCACCCCCCCGCCAAATTGATACCCTGGGAGGAGACGGCCAGCAGATTCATCAGTCCTGAGTCCATCGAGGGATTATGCGAGATGGAGACGGGTGCGGCATCAACCGCGGAAGGAGGTGAGTGACCCTGCAGATCCCTGTAGGGGAGACCATGAAGTAGCACAAGTGAAGTGGTAGAGAGTCTAGGCAAGGCAATGCATGTCCCAACACCCACATGACCATACCCAAATACAGATGGCGGGCCAAACGCTGCCACACTGAAATGCATGCTGAGTGCCCATCCCTTAACCAACACACAGCCAACACACCTGGAGCTTGCCCATGTGATACTTCACACTAACCCAAAATCAACGGCATGCCACCTGACATGCAGTGAATGCTTACATGCCCTCTATGAATACCCTGCGTGACACACCTGTAAGACATGAAAGCATGATCAAATGAATAATGAACAGCACCGCCACTGCCATGTCACACCATCACTGATGCCATGCATCTCTTCTACCCCCCCCAGGCACTGATGAGGAAGAAGCAACCCAGGAGACAACTGCGAGGGCATCCACCTCACACCGTAAGAAGAGGGCACCCACCACCACCACCTCCACTGGAGACAAGCAGGCCACACCCACAACTGTCCAAGGGGAGTCCCTGGAAGCACCCGCCTCCACTGGGGAAGAACTTGATGCCAGTGTGGAGCCTGAGGGAGACACCGAGGTGACATGCCCGGCCATCCCGAGCCCCGTGCCCATTCCCTCGCCCCAACACCTGCAGTCACCCACCTGCAGTGAAGTTGATCCCTGCTTCCATGACTGTGACCTACCCATCTCTGAGGAGTCCAGTCCCGAAAATGCCCTCCATGTGACTGCACAACCCACCACTCCAGCCCCCTCCAGAACCCTGGAGACACGATTGTCGATGGTGGAGGCCCAACAGGAGGCCATGTTAGACCTACTCCGCCAGTACATAGCGGACGGGGAGGAAACCAGGCGGGGTATTGCCACAGCAATTGCAGGGACCACAGCGGCCATCGAAGCAAAAACAGCCGCTGTAAATGCATCGGCTCGGCTAATGAGGGACTGCCTGGGGGCGGTGACACAGGTGCTGACCTCAATGCTGCTTCATATGCAGCAGCCACGGCTTGCAGGAGGTGTGGAACCTGCCAGCAAATCTCCTACTACCTCCACACCAGCTTCATCTGTCCCCACCAGCCCAGTGTGCGCCACACACGTAGGAGGGCAAGGCACATTGAAATGCCGCCTCTGGACAGGAAGAAGTCCCGGAAGTAGTGTGGGGGGACAATGGTAGTGGGACACAAGGTTGGGGGTGAAGGGGTGCATCTTGTGGAGTCTATTGGGGGTGTTGGTGTTTGTTGGGGGGGTCAGGGAGTTTGTTGGAAGGGTCAGGGAGTTTGTTGGAGGGGGTCAGGGAGTTTGTTGGTGGAGTCTGGGAGGGGGGAGTGGGCACAATTTTGCTGTTGTAAATAATACACACGTTGTGATGAGAAAAATCCATGGCTGGACATTGTTATTTTTGTGTGCATCCATTTAATGTGGTACGGTGTTCAGTGCCCAACTCCCAAAATTCCCTGTGTGCATGTCCACATTGGCCCAGTGTCTGACTGACACAAGTCTTTCATAGTCCCTTTGTTTCAGAAGTATTCGTGAATTAGTGCTTGGCGTACAGCATGGCCATCCCGTGCATCACGTACTGGCAGGGCGGCTACTTCACCTCCGTCTCCATCCTCATCATCCTCACCCGGCCCATGCATGTCAATGTCAGGTGGCAGTAGTACATTTCTCTGGACGCACATGTTGTGCAGCATGACACAGGCCATGGTGATCTTTGCCACCTTCTCAGGCCTATATAGGAGTGCCCCACCAGACCTGCTGAGGCAGCGGAACCGCCCCTTCAACAGGCCAAATGTCTGCTCAATCACAACACGGGTACGGGTGTGCACACGATTGTACTCCTCCTCATGGCTGTTCTGCGGGTTACGCACAGGGGTGAGTAGCCACGGCCTGAAGGGATATCCTACATCACCTGCAAGCAGATTCAAATAGGTGTGTGTCACTCTGAACTGCCACATTCAGGGAGCACAGTCATGGCGGCAGCTATTTGGTGTGGCCATACACATGTCCCTGTAGGCATGAAAAAATGTTATCTAGGTGCAATCTATACTGTCATGAGGTGTGGTAGTGTGGATGACGTTCAATAGATGATGCAGGTTGTAATCATGCATGCTGAGGCAGATATGCTGTGGTAGTGCAACAATGTTTTGACTCCAATTCATGTTGTTCATTATCTACTATGCATGGTCACACTGCCCACATTGCCACACTTGCCATTCTGTTCATTCATGCATTGCTTGCCATCACCATGGTGGCCTGGTTGTACCTCTTACTTGTTCTCATCGATATGCATTATTTGTGATATGTGGCAGAGTGAAGTGTCATGTACCGTTTGACTGGTTCAGGTCAGGAGTCTTTGGCTCTGCATGCATTCTCCAATCACCGGCTATTCCCACCCAGATGCAGTATTCCCCCCTTATGCATCCCCACACATCAGTACCCCAAAGCACTGCCATGGGACGGTTGTGCAACTCACCAAGCAGCCAGGCACGTGGTCCGGCATGTCGCTCCATGTGATGGAGTAGCGTGGAATTACCCAGTAACATGGCATCATGTGTTGATCCAGGAAATCGGGCGCAGCAATGGGTGATGATCTTCCTGGAGTCACATACCATTTGCATATTGATGGAGTGGAATTGCTTGCGATTGCGGTACACCGCCTCTATGGCATGGGGGACTACCAATTCCACATGGGTGCAGTCGATGGCACTGACACAATTGGGCATGCCTGCCAGTGTATGGAAGCCTACTTTGGTTTCGGCTATCTCCTGGGCAGTCCGTGGTAGGGATATGTGGGTGCTTGTGTGCTTCAGGAGGGCATCCAGCACTTGGTTCAGCATGCATGAAAATAGTGGTTGTGAAATGCCATGCAGCTGGCCCACTGTGTGTTGGTAGGTGCCTGTGGCCAGGAAGTGTAGCACAGACACCACCTTAAGTAGTGGGGGGATGGCAGTGCGTATTCCTATGTGGCTGGCAATGTCGTTCTGTATCATGTCCACTATGGTGGTGATGGTGTCACAGTCCAACCAGTACAGGTTGTGGATCTGCTCAGGGGTTAGGTTGAATGGGCTGGGTCTGGTGCGAGGGATTGGTGGCTGCCTACGAGGCACTGGTGGCTGCGCTGGTGGTAATTGCTGCCCCTGTCTCACACTCCTTCTCGTCCTGCGTCTCCTCTGCGCTGCCTGTTGTTGTTTCTGTCGTTGTTGTTGTTGCTGCTGTAGTTGTTGCTGTTGTTGCTGTAGTTGTAGCAGTATAGGCATGTCCTCCAGTGCCATGATTGCAACTGCTATTGTTAGAATTTTGGTGTAGGAAGGGGTGTGGTGTGTAGGTGTGCTCCTTTTGTACTGGGCCACTATACATTGCCTCCACCTGTGGGGGGGGGTTGTGGTGTGTGGGTGTGCTCAGTTTATACTGGCACAGCCTCCATTGACTCCACCTGTGGGGATTGTGTGCACCTGTGGCAGCTGCCTTGTATCCTGCTTGCTGTTTGCGGGTGGTCTGAGATGCCTGTATGGCTGGCATCGTGCAGGCCGTGATTACCGGCTTCGCGATGCCGGTATTTGCATGTATGCGTGGGTTGGAATTACCCCCTATTACCGGCATGCTGGTATTTGCTCCCTGAAGGTGCGCGTGTACGCGCCTATGCTGCTATTAGCGGCACCGTTGTTTAGTGTGCCGCTAATACCGGGTTTGTGGATCGGAATGCAATGGGATGGTAAACTATGCCGGTATTACCACACCGGCATCGTTTTTGCCTTACCGGCATACCTCATAATGAGGCCCACTGTCACAAAAAAACTACTTTGAAGGAACCCTGTGCTCTGTTCAAAGTTACCTCGCTGTAATTGCCAGCAGCGCAGGCCACTCTAGTGCGCAATTCTACACACTTGTATTGTGGACTGCCACCACTCGAGTTCCTTTATCAGGATAATGCCAAACAACGTGTGAGTAGCAGGCAACAGATCTAGAGATGGAACTTCTTGCTTATTCCAGAGGTCTGTGAGGCCCGGGTTACGCACCTTTATTCCTGAGTGTTCAGGTAGTAATAACTAAGTTCAGCCTATCCCAGTTAGTAAGGGTAGGGTGACCAGATTTTCAAAACAAAAAACCAGGACGCCCAACAACATAAAAGAGGGACTACCCCATCGCAGCCCACCAATTACCGCCCCTCCCCCAACACGCCCCCACAACCACCCCCAACCATATTTCCACCACTTCTCCTTTCTATAAACTGTTTATAATCTCATTTGTGCAGTTTTGTCTGTGAATCGTGGCATGTTAATTCAAGACAAGCGTTAGCTCTAATTGATATTACATCGCCTGCTGGACACACATTTGCAAGCCAGTCTCCGCGGTACATTCAGTAAGTGTTCTGACTTGTACCTGAGAGGTTGGGGGTTCGAGCCAAACCCCCTGTTGTGTCCTGCCTCCGCGGCTCTGCGAACGGGGAGACAGAACAATGAAGAGCCACGCCGCTCGGCCTTTATGTCGCAGCTCCTGCGGGAGCGAAAAGAACGTACGCCACACACACAGGTTGTTCGTCTGCCCGGAACTCCCTCCCGTGCTCGGGGGCGGGGCTTTTATTTAGACGCCCTGCGTCACCGCGTAGTGGGACGCAGGGCGGATGTAACATTCCTCCTTTATTTCAATTTAAAATAACATCAAACCAAAACATGTCCCGAACTAATTCAAACAATTAAACTACTGGAAACCCTGGGGTCTTCCTTTCTCATAATCTGCAGGGGGCCAGCTACCACATATAGTCTTTGAGCGTGGTGGGCGGTTTAGTGGCAGTTCTCAAACTATATTGCCCCCCCTCTCGGGCTGTGCCCCACTGTCTCACTGGGTGTCTCACCTTGCATGTCTGGCTCGCTCCACTGCTCCCACGTCCTGTCGCCCACTTCTACCTCATCCTGGAGGCGAGCGGGTTCTCCTTCGTTCGACTGGGCTTCTTCTTCTTCTTCTTCTTGGTGGCCTTCGCCATCTGTCCACAGGTTGCGTGGCACCGCCTTGAACCATGACGCATTTCGTGTCACCTGTCGGCGTCCTCTCTGTACCGTCACCATGGTCCCTTGTTTCCCACTGACGGTCCATGGGAGCCTTTCATATCTGGTGTCCAATTTTAACCTTGTCGGATTTCGCAGCATGACCACCTGGTCGCCCACCTGGTGGTCGGACGGTCTCGACCTCCTCTTGGCACTCATGTGTGCGTTGGCACTCGTTCTCCTTCTTTCAGTGCACTCCTTGTCGACTTCGTCCGGGGTCCTGCTGGGGTGATGTGGGATCGAGTACTTTATTACGGTGCCATACATGAGGTCCGTTGGCGGGACACCCGTCGTGCTGTGAGCGGTGACCCGGTAGTTCTGCAGAAAACAGTACAGGTCAATTTTCCAGGGGCTGGCATTTGCCTTTGACACTCTTAGCACTTTGTTGAGGGTCCTCATGAACCGTTCCACATCGCTGTTCGCCTGGGGCCATCTCGGCATGATGTGATGGTACCTGATGTTTAGTTTGTGCAGGTACTGTTTGAATTCTTCCCCCTGAAATGGGGAACCATTGTCGCTCTTGATAGTGGTGTGTAGTCCATGTGTTGCAAACATCTTCTCCATGGCAGGGATGACCACCTCTGCTGCCGTGGATTCCACCACCTCGACCTCAGGGTATCGGGAGTGATCGTCAATGGCCACCAGGAGGTAGAGGCCTTCTTGTAGTGTGCAGAAATCGATGCTGATGGCATCCCATCGGCCACGACCACGTTCCGCTGATTGAATGGGTTCTGGTTCTGGCAGAGCCCCGGTTTTCTGGCAGGGTAGGCAGGTGGTTATCAGTCTTTCGACCTTCTCGTCGATCTGCGGGAACCACACTTGGTGCCTGATTCGAGCTTTGGTCCGAGCCATCCCTTGGTGTCCTTCATGGGCCAATGCCACTATTCTCTCCTGGATGCTCGCGGGATGACAATGCGATTACCCCTGAGCAACAGTCCACGCTCTGTGATCGACAGGTCTTGTCTTATGGTGAATATCCCTGAGAGGAATGCCTTTGCTTCCACTGTCCTGTTGTGGGTGTTCTTCATGAAGGACTTCCAGTCGCCTGAGATGATGGCATCCTTCACCAGGTCGCAGCATGGGTCTTTGTGTGTCTCCGACTCAATGTCCTCAATACTGACAGCCTTTGGCCTCATAGCCCGCACTACCTGGCATATGTGCTCCTCGGTCTCTTCGGCTACTTGGACTTCTTGTGGGGTCGCCGCCCGAGGGTGCCTTGAGAGGAGGTCCGCCGGGTTTCCACTTCCCGGCTGATAGGCCAGTTCAAAATTGTACTGCTGGAGGTGCAACAGCCATTGGGTTTTCCTGGCCGGCGGGTGTGAAGATGTGCCCATGAAAATGGGTAACAGAGGTTTGTGATCTGTGACTGCCGTGAATCTACGTCCATAGAGGTATAGGGAAAATGATGACACCCCCATAGTACGGCAATGGCCTCCTTCTCAATGTGGGAGTATCGCTATTCTGTCATTGTGAGAACTCTTGATGCGCATGCGATGGGCCTCTTCTCCCCTTCTCTGGTAACCTGCATGAGGATGGCCCCTAAACCGACAGGGCTTGCGTCCACAAATAGCTCCGTCGGGAGCTCGGTGTCGTAGTACGCCATCTTTTTGTCGACGGACAGGGACTCCTTAATGTTTTCAAACGCCACCTGACACTCTTGCCCCCGTTCCCACTTTGTGTTCAGTTTGGTCAGCTCGTGCAGGGGTTCAGAGAGGGTGGCCAGATTGCGGATGAACCTCCCACAGTACGTGGCCATCCCCAGGAAGCTGCGCACTTCAGTAGGTGTCATTGGCGGGCTCGCGGCTTGAATGTCGGCAACCTTCTGGGGGTCAGGGGAAATGCCCGTGCTGCTGAATTTGTAGCCAAAGAATGTTATTTCTGACTTGAACAATTTGCATTTCTCTTTGTGTATGGTTAATCCAGCGTCTTCTAGCCTGCCCAATAACGTCTTGAGCCTCTTAAGATGTTCTTCCCTGTCATGAGCATGGATCAGGATATCGTCGCTCACACTGAGGACACCAGGTATGTCTCGGATGACCTCCTGAATTGTTTGTTGGAAAACTTCGGCCGCCGATGATATTCCGAAGCTCAGACGCTTATATTTTCGTAGACCCAAATGTGTTGAGAAAGTGGTTATATATCAAGAGTCTATGTGAAGCTTTAGCTGGTGGTATCCTGCTTTCAGATCAACCTTGGAGAATACTCGCGACCCGGTGAGATCGGCCACAATTTCGTCGAGCGTAGGTGTGATGTG
This sequence comes from Ambystoma mexicanum, assembly GCF_040938575.1. Classification (NCBI taxonomy): domain Eukaryota; kingdom Metazoa; phylum Chordata; class Amphibia; order Caudata; family Ambystomatidae; genus Ambystoma; species Ambystoma mexicanum. The sequence goes on along the minus strand of NC_090936.1, from coordinate 1,212,558,097 downwards.
GCGCTCCCGCTTGATAGCGGTGTTCGGAAGACGCATGTCTATGCAAATCTGGACTTTGCCGGGCTGTTTGGGCTTTCCTGTTACTACCATCGGGGAGACCCATGGTGTTGGCCCAGTCACCCCCTCTATTATTCTGGCTTCTTCCAACGCTTTGAGTTCTTTTTCTACTTGCTCACGCATGTGGAACGGGGTCCTCCTGTGTCTCACTGCCTTCGGCTGGACCGATTCATCTATGTGGAGCCTGATTGTCTTTCCTTTCAAACACCCTATCCCCTTTTGCAGGTTGGGGTAATGTTCCAGGATCTTCTCGACTTCTTGCACTTCATCCACTTGACAGACGAACTTGACTAGCACCAGATCTTCAGCCGCGTCCCCACTTAGAAGGCATTCGATCCCCGCATTCACGACGTAGATTTTTGACGGTAGTCTGTTTTCACCGTGGCTCAGGGTGGTGCGGAATCTGCATTAAGGAGGGAGCCGGGCATTCTTCCTGGCGCTGCCTACGTTTGTGTTTCAGCGAAACTTTTGTTATCCTCTCGGCCCTGTGGCCTTGTCCTTTTCATATACAGACAACAATGTTCCACAGTCGAGCAGTGTAAGCGGAAAATATAATGCGAAGCAATAGGAACAGAAAGCAATGAGCAATGGTTAGAAAACAAAATGGCGATTCTTGTTACATCAAAATGTCCGTTCATCGGAAAACTCGAAAACCTATATTCTGTCGTATCGTGCATGAGACGGTTGGCCCACGGCCACCAAAATGCGTTTGCGGTCTCAAATTAGATTTCTAGACTGACAGGACAAGTCTCGCAGTCCTGTTCTGGATAAGTTGCAGAGGGAGGAGAGTAGAGGTAGGCAGATTTAGAAGGAAGCTGTTGCAATGGTCCAGTCTAGAGAGAACCAGGGCTCTGGAGATGGTGGGCTTTAGGGGAAAGGAGAGGAAAGGAAGAATACCTCTGAGGATGTGTAGCTGGTAGTGTGACTTCTTAGAGACGTCAGAGATGTGAGGAGAGAAGGAGAGTGTTGAATCGAAGATGACCCTGAGGTTTTTAGCCTTGCAGGTGGGATCAGGAAGAGGGCCAAGAGAGGCCGGCCAGAGAGCTGCAGGGAAGGAGGGCGTGGGCGTGCCAATGAGTAAAATCACAGTCTTACTGGCATTAAGGCAGAGGTCATTGAGGAAAGAGGTCAGCCATGCCAGAGGCTGACCAGTGATACCCAGATTATCACGGAGACGGTTGAGCAGGATGGCATGGTTGATAGTATCAAAGGCAGAAGAGAGATCAAGCAAGATGAGGACACACAGGGTGTTGGAGTCAAGGTCAAGGTTGGAGAGCATGTCTTCACGGATGTTCAGGAGTGCAGTTTCCATGCTTCTGGTGGCTCTGAAGCCAGACTGATGGTCATGAAGACAACCAACAGATTCAGTGTGGAGATAAAGCTGGGAGATGGTCAGTTTCTCAAGGAGCTTGCCCAGGAAGGAAGTGAGGGAGATTGGGTGATAGTTAGCCGGGCAGAAGGGGTCGGCAGAGGGTTTCTTAAGAAGGGGGTGCACCTGGGAGTGCTTCAAGGGGAATGGGAAGACTCCAGTGGTGAAGGAGTGATTGCAAAAATCAGCCAGGGCTGGAGGGAGTCGATGTGGTCCTTGACAGTTTTGAAGGAACAGGGGTGAACCTGTTTCGACAAGACTTTCATAGATCAGACTTGTCTAGAAACCTCATCTGCAGAGAAAAGGGGAAAGGTAGAGACGGGGGGGCTGCAGAAGGGCCAGGGGATAGCAGGGGATGGAGGGAGCGAGGCGATAGGAGGAGAGAGAGGACAGGATGTCCTGAGTTTTTTAAATGAAGTGAGAAGCCAGTGCCGTGCAGAGGGCCTGGGAAGGTACAGGAGAGGTAGAGACTGCGGCAGTATTGGCTAGTTCCTTGCAGATTTTAAAGAGTTCAGCCGAGTTGTTAGATGCTGCAGAGATGCAGGCTTGGATATGAGATCTCTTCTTGGTGAGGACGGAGAGCAGGTATTGCCTTTGCAGCAGGCGGCAGACCAGTTTGTCAGAGGATGACCACGAAGCACGCCATTTCCTCTCGGCCACCCTGCACTTGCGTTTTAGGGTGACGAGATCTGAGTCATACCAGGAGTTACACTTGGCTTTGGGCTTCAGGCGGATTCTCATGACAGGGGCAAGGATATCAAGAGTATCAGATATAGAAGAGTGGAGCATGGAGAGGGCTGTGTCAGGGTGAGAGTCAGCCAAAGGGGGAGAAGGAGGTCAGAAGGTGGTGGTGAAAGCCTCAACTGACACACGCTTCATGGGTCGGATGACCAAGAAGGTGGGCGGCAGTGATGGAGGTGGCTTGGCCTGGGGGTAGGGAGGGTGAGGTGGGAGGATAGAAGAAAGTGATCAGTCCAGGAGAGAGGAGTGGAGAGAGGGAAAGAGAGGGGAAGGTCTGAGGAGATCAGAACATCGAGAGTGTGCCCTGCAGAATGAGTCGGGCCAGAGGGGAGAATGGTGAGTGAGAGAGAGTCACAGAGGTCGCGAAAGAGTCCAGAGGGGGGACAGGAGGCATCCAGGTGGATGTCGAAGTCTCCAAGAAGGAGGAGTTGAGTGGTTGAGGCCAGGAGTGAGGAGGAGAGGTCATCCCACTCAGAGTGGAAGGAAGAAATCTGACCAGGTGCCGATAGATAGTAAGGGAATGGCTTTGGGAGAGAGAGAGTCGGCAGACGAGGCATTCAAAAGAGGAGTAGGTCTGCGTAGGGGTGACAGAGGCAGGTATCCACTCAGGTAAGATAAGGGCTACACCCACACCAGATCTGTTGGGCCTGGGCGCAGAGAGGATCTTGTAGCCGTCAGGTAGAGGCGTGTCAAAGCTGGTGACAGAGCTGGCCGTGAACCATGTCTCAGTGAGACTGAGGACATCAAGGTCAAGTTCTTCAAGAAGGCGCGGATATCAGTGGAATGTTTGACAGCAGAGCGAGAGTTAAGAGTGGCAATGTGGAGAGGGTTTCCATCCTTGAAGGACTTCCGGGGAGGGGTACAGATCAGAGGTACGCCTTGCAGAGGTGTCGAAGGAGCCCGAGAGGGGGCGGAGAGGGAGGGGAAAGGCAAGGTAGCTGAGGAAAGGGGAGGGGTGACAGCAGGAGAAGAAAGGAAGTTTATGAGGCGCGGGATGCCTCTATCAAAGAGGTGAAGGTTGGCCTGAGGGACTTGGACCAAGACGGTCCCATTAGAGTAAACATTAATGATGACCTTAGAGGAGTGGAAGGAGGCCAAGAGGATGTCCCAACGGGTGCCACCATTAATGGGAGAAGAGAAGAAAGGAGAGAGCACAGAGACCATATGAAGGGTCCATAGGTCAGGTGAAGGGACGAAAAAGAGGATGTCGGTGAGAGTTTCCTTGGAGGAGGCACTGGTGTAGGTAGGGAGGCCTGGGTTGGAGACCAGGATGTCCTTTTTTAAATTCTTCCTACCAGATTTAGTAAGGAGAGCATGATAGTCGATAGAGAAGCAGTTAGAAAAGATAGGCCCACTTGTGAAAAATGATTCATGTGTCCACATGTTGCACACTTCTACCCCAGGCCGGGAATACTCTGCACCCGGAGTTGTGATAACTCCTGCCACACCGGAAGCAACGCTGTTCTTGGGTTAGTGTCTGGTTTTCCGGCCGCATATTGGTAGTCACCCATTGCTTGTTTGTCTGCTCACTTCCTTCATTGACCGTACATATGGGATTCCGCACGCTCGTTGAGTCGACATCACGTACTCCGGCTGCATTAGTGCTTTGCCATTTTTCTTTGCCTATTGCAGTACTCCATGCCATAGATTGTGCAATCCCTTTGGCCTATGTGATTGTGGTGCCTGCCCCTTTAAGGGCACACATGCAGCATTGTTTTGTCACTCCGCCGCAGGGCGTGCCATGGATCGCTAGCGCGACAGTGGAGCCCAACAGAGAGAATTGTTGTCTTGTGTGCTCAAAGTCATGGCTTTATCCGGAGGCAGTCAGTTGATTTCTAACAACTTCCTCCTGAAAAGGTCCGTGTTGCATGTTGCAGCCAATGTTCTGAGAGCGTCTATATATTGCTTAGTGTGTTCACTTTGTAGCTGCTCTCGTTGGCAGAATAGGCGTCATTCCATGGCTGTGTTGGCTTTAGGGAGGTAGTACCTTTCCAGTTTTAATGAAAGACCTTCTAATGGAGTAGTTCCGGTGCTAGTTGTGTGGCCTGCAAATGTTTGCTTATTTCTTGGGCTTCTGAGCCCAGACATTTCAGTAAAATTGCTGTTTTCTATATGGAATGAAAGCAATATTTTTTGTAATTTATATACCACTTTACGCCAAAGATTTACGCCAAGGGATGACCATCAGAGGCTTATAAGTATGTTAAGAATTCCTGTTTCCGCCTCCGCCAAGGTGTTGCTGAAGTGCCTGGTTGTGGAAGGAATTTTGGGGGTGGTTCAACATGTAATGGTGGAGCAGTGTTTGTGGTAAGGTTGTGCTTGGTGCTTGCCAACCATTAACATAAGCGCTGGGATAGGTAGTCTGTGAGGAGGAGGTGACATACTTCGTTATTGTTATTGTTATTGTTATTTTGCATTTATATAGCGCCTTATATACCATTGGTATGGCCTGAAGGCGCTGGTAGGTTGAACGCCCTTGGGAACCGAGGTTCGGGTCAGTGGAGAGATTAGAGAGGGTCAAGGGTGCGTGTGCGCACCAGGTATGTGTGCAGCTGGTGCGGAATTTCTGTGGTAGCTGCTTCCTAGCGATAGGTGTGGTGGTTGAGGAATCAGGAGCATGTGTTCGGTCTGGCAGGATTATCCAGACCGAGTGAGGCAGTGTTAGGCCTGACGAGAACGCTTAGCTGGGGGTGAGAGACCAGCAATGTTTACTTAGAGTGATGGGGAGTGAGCGGCGGATGTTGATATGAGAACAGATATACCGAATGGTGTCATAGTATCTCTGTGTTCTACTTGAGTGGTGGTGTAAGGAGAGAGTAAGCGTGGGGTGTGAAAATTAAGTATGCTCTTACAACGGTTTCTTGCGTTCCACATCAAAGTCTGCACATTACGCAGACCGGTCCGGTCCGTGCAATGTGTTTTGTTTCTCATCTGCTCTTATGCACTATTCATCGGGTCGGCGAATTCATCCGTATAGCGTACTCCTCCATCTAGCATGGAGGAGTACGCTAATCATGCGCACTGGTCCATTCATTCATTTGTTTCGTGCGTTCACCCGCTCCCCAGGCTCATCTGTTACGCACTCAATCGCATCAGATGCTCATCCGCCACTTGTCAGTTCTGCATTCATCAGCTCCGTTCACTCTTCCGTACAATGTACTTAACTGTTTTGTGTACACTCGTTTTCTCGCTCTTATTTTCGTTCGTTCGGCGCATACCCGTTCTCTCGCCATACTCAGCCGTTTACTACACTCGGTTGCCCGACATACTCAGCTGCTTGCGATACTCAGCCGCTCGCTACATTCCGTCGCTCGTCAGATTCAGCCGATAGCTGTACTCAGCCGTTCCCTAAGCTCCTCCGCGGTCCATGTTCTTTCCCTCATTACACTCAACCGTTTTCTACATTCATGTGCTCTCCATATTCGTTCAGCCGCATTCTACACTCGTGTGTTCTCCACATTCATCTGTCCACCACATTTATTGGCTCTTCATATTCGTTCGCTCTGTACGCTCACCGCCCTTCACAGTCATCCGCCTTCCGCAGTCATCCGCCCTCCGCAGTCATGCGCCCTCCGCAGTCATCCGCCCTCCGCAGTCATCCGCCCTCCGCAGTCATCCGCCCTCAGCAGTCATCCGCCCTCCGCAGTCATCCGCCCTCCGCAGTCATCCGCCCTCCGCAGTCATCCGCCCTCCACAGTCATCCGCCTTCCACAGTCATCCGCCCTCTACAGTCATCCGCCCTCCACAGTCATCCGCCCTCCATAGTCATTCGTCTTCCACGGTCATCCGCCATCCACACTCATCTTCCAAAGGCATCCGCCCCTCCACAGTCATCCGCCCTCCACAGTTATCCGCCTTCCACAGTCATCCGCCCTCCACAGTCATCCGCCCTCCACAGTCATCCGCCCTCCACAGTCATCTGCCCTCCACGGTCATCCGCCCTCCACGGTCATCCGCCCTCCACGGTCATCCGCCTTCCCCGGTCATCATCCACAGGCATCCGCCCTCCACACTCATCTTCCACAGGCATCCGCCCTCCACAGTCTTCCGCCATCCACACCCATCTTCCACAGGCATTCGCCCTCCACAGTCGTCCGCCCTCCACAGTTATCTGCCTTCCACGGTCATCTGCCTTCCACGGTCATCTGCCTTCCACGGTCATCTGCCCTCCACGGTCATCTGCCCTCCACGGTCATCCGCCCTCCACCGTCATCCGCCGTCATCCGCCCTCCGCCGTCATCCGCCCTCCGCCGTCATCCGCCCTCCGCAGTCATCCGCCCTCCGCCGTCATCCGCCCTCCGCCGTCATCCGCCCTCCACAGACATCCACTCTCCACAGACATTCGCTCTCCACAGACATCCGCCATCCACAGTCATCTACCGCAGGCATCCACCTTCCACATTCATCCGCCCTGCTCAGTCGTCCGCCCTCCACAGTCATCCGCGCTCCACAGTCATGTTCCACAGGCATACACCCTCCACAGGCATACGCCCTCTACAGCCCTGTCCAGTCATCCGCCCTGCCCAGTCATCCGCTCTCCACAGCCATCCGCTCTCTACAGTCATTCGTCCTCCACAGTCATCCGCCCTCCACAGTCACTTTCTACACATAGCCGCTATCCATACTCGGACCGCTTTCTACAGTCAATTGGTTTACACACTCATCCGTCACCCCCATTGATTTTGCTCGTATTATTCATCGGGTCTCCAGACCCAACCGTGTTCCAGACGCATTTGTCAACCGCTTTCATCCTCCACATTCATTTATACTTGTCTAGAATCATCTTTATTCATTCGCCCTTCTCACTTATCCGTTCACCCCACTCATCGGCTTTCCAAGCTCGTCCACACTCTATTTTTCTTTTGTCCAGACGCACTTGTCAACCGCTTTCATCCTCCACATTCATTTATACTTGTCTAGAATCATCTTTATTCATTCGCCCTTCTCACTTATCCGTTCACCCCACTCATCGGCTTTCCAAGCTCGTCCACACTCTATTTTTCTTTTGTCCAGTGATCAATTCGTGTTATTGACTTCACTGTTTAGATCTACATTACTCGTTTTAATTTCTTTTGTGAACATTTGATACAATCCGTTTTTTTTTTGCTTTTGGTATTGCTTTAGGTGCTTCGCTGGGTCGGTGTTATTTTGATGATGCTAGCACGGAACCGGTTGGTTTACGGAAAGAGCCAGGTTTTCAGTAGTTTGCGGAAAGCTGTTAGCTCCTCGGTTAGCCTGATGTGGGGTGGGAGAGAGTTCCACAGGGTTGGGGCTAGGGCTGAGAATGATGTTCCGCCTAACCTGACTGAGTTAGTCTTAGGAATTACTAGGAGGCCGGCTGTGCTTGATCTGATGGTGCGAGTGGGGTGATAAGCTATTAGTTTTTCTTGAAGATATTGCGGTCCAGTTTTATGTACTGCTCGATGGGTGAGGCATAAGGTTTTGAAAGCTACCCTACGGGCTACTGGAAGCCAGTGCAGTGTCTTGAGGGTTGGGGATACGTGGTCTCTTGGACCAAGCGCAAGTAACACTTTGGCCGCTGCGTTTTGTGCTCTTTGAAGTTTGTTCATTTGGTAGGCATGGATTCCGAGGTATAGGGGGTTGCCGTAGTCCAGCCGTGAGATGACGATTGATTGTACCGCAGAGACTCTGTTAGGAAATGATAGATATGGAAAGACGCGCCTGAGGTTTTTGAGGTGGTAGTGGCAGGACTTTGAGACATTGTTGACTTGGCGCGAGAGTGTTAGGTCAGAGTCTAGGGTGCATCCAAGATTTTTCACTGTGTTGGAGGGTATCGGTGAGTTGCCCATGGCGGTTGGCCAGGGTAGAGGGTGCGGGAGAAGATCTGGGTTGCCGGACACCATGATTTCTGTTTTGGAGGGGTTTAACAGGAGGTGGTTTTGGGTCATCCAGCGTTCAATGTCAAGGAGGCAGGATGCCAGGTCTGGTCGTGAGTTAGGATTCGTGTTCAGGAATTTTAGAATTAGTTGTGTGTCGTCGGCGTAATTGAAACATAGGATGTTGTGTGCACGAATTATCGGTGGGAGGGTGGTCAGGTAGAGATTGAAGAGGAGGGCAGATAGACACGCTCCTTGTGGGACTCCTGTGTCGACTGGTCGGGCTTGGGAGGTAAAGTTGGAGAGTGTCGTTATTTGGTGCCTGTCTTTGAGGAATGAGGCTATCCATTTGAGGGCGGTTCCACGTATTCCTAGGGAGTGGAGGCGATCAAGGAGTATTGAGTGATTGATCGTGTCAAAGGCGGCTGATAGGTCGAGGAGGATTAGTGCGGCGCATCCCGCGGAGTCAGCAGTCATTTTAAGGTCGTCCCAGATAGAGGTTAGGGTGGTTTCAGTTCCGTGACAAGTTCTGAAGCCTGATTGGGCGAGGTCTAGGAGTTTGTTGGCTTCAACAAAGGCGTTAAGTTGAGAGTAGGCGGTTCGATCAATGAGTTTGGCGAGGAATCTGGTGTTTGATATGGGACGGTAGTTTTTGGGCTCAAGCGGATCGAGCGAGGGTTTTTTAATCAGGGGTTTGACGTGCGCCAATTTGAATGCGTCTGGAAAAGTAGCGGAAGAGAGGGAAGCATTTATGATAGATCTTGCGTGATCTCCTGCGCAGGTGGAGGCAAAGATTTCTTTAAGGGTAGTGGCTGGGCATGGATCCAATGGTGATCCGGATGGTTTGCGGGCAGATAGGAGTTTGAGAAACTGTTCTGTTGTTAATGGACTGAAGGAGTCGAACGTTGGTTGCGTGGAGGTTGCAGCTGATGGGTTGGGTGGTACGGGCTGAGGATTGTCTAGTGGCTGTAAGAGTGCTAGTTTGGAGGTTAGAGTATTTGTCCTTTCTATAGCCGTGGAGTAGAAGTGGAGGGAGAGTGAGTCACAGAGTGATTGCGATGCGGTCGGGATGGTTGTGTTACAAGCTGGATTGGTGAATTCGGAGATAATTTTGTGGAGTTCTTTACTTGGGTTTTTGCAGTTTAGGATTCGGGAGTTGTAGTGGGCCTTTTTTGTTTTCCGGATTTCGGCTTTGTACCGATACAGGTGTCGGGCCAGGGTGGTCCTGCTCTCATGGGTTTTCTCTTTATGCCATCTGCGTTCTAGGTGTTTGTATAGTCGTTCAGTGGTCTTCAGCTCAGGAGTGAACCATCTGGGGAAAGGGCCACGGCGGGTTGATGGTTTGCAGGAGGGGGTGAGGCGCATCAGAGGTGCAATAAGCCATGAATCAAGGGCCTCAGGGGTGAGATGGTTGTGGAGAGGGCAGGATGGTGGTGGAGACTGGAGGAGATCCTCGGCTAAGTCTGGGGTGATTATTAGTTTCTTCCAGCATTTGCCTATATTCGGAGGTTCGGATATGAGTAAGGGGAGGGGTTCGGGTGAGTGGATGGTGAAAGAGAGAATGAAGTGATCAGACCAGATGATAGGGGTGGGCGGCATTAGCTGAATCAGGTTGTTGGAGCTAAAGATGGCATCGAGAGTGTGTCCTTTATAGTGGGTCGGTCCGTTTATGTGGGGTTGGAGGTTAATTGCATCTAACCCGTCAACCAGGGAGTATGTCATAGGGTTGGTGGGGATGTCGAGCCATATGTTGAAGTCTCCAAGAAGGGTGAGGTTGGGATGGTTTAGTTGGAGGGTGGCAATAGAGTCGCAAAGGTTATTTGCGAAGTGTCTTTCGTGGCCTGGGGGCCTGTAGATTAATAGGAAGCTATGTGAGAGCGATGGTGAGAGGGATATTTTAACAAGGAGAGATTCGCAGGATGGAATGGAGGGTTGGTTATCGATGATTGAGGCGCGGAAGAGAGATTTGAAGACGAGTGCTACCCCTCCTCCCCTGGAGGGACGGTTCAGTGGGATGAGGGAGTAGTTGGGTGGAAAGGCTTCGTTGGCGATTGGGCCGAAGTCGTCAGAGAACCAGGTTTCAGTGATGAAAACTAGGTCTGGTTTGTCAGAGGTGAGGATCGGGCGTTAAATAAGATGCAGTTCAGATCGGCAGTCGGGGATGATCTTTTTGGTGGAGGTGGAGGGTGCAGTGGTAGAGAGTCTGGGGGGGGTAGGTTGGGTGATGATAGATGGGAATAGTGGGCGAGCAGAGAGATTGGCAGGCCTCGGGAGGGGTTGAGATGCTGCGTGTGATAGGATGGTCGGGTCTTGGAGGGGGGATTTGAAAGAGGGATGTTGACGGTTAGGAGTTTCAGTTGCAGCTGATGAGAAATCGAGGGAGAGGGGTTTCAGGCGGGGGGACGCCGCGGGGGAGAGGGGGGATTGCAGGATAGATGTGATTGGTCGAGATAGGGGGGGCGAGGAGTGCTGTGAGATTGAGGGGGACCAAGAACGTTTCCTCTTTAGTTTCCTTGCTGCGACTGATGTGTGGGAGAGAGTGGGGGGGTCGGAGGGTGATTGGGAGGCAGCTTCGGTTCTTGCTAGGGCTAGCCGTGCAGTTTTTAGGGAGGGGAAGGGGTGAGGTCGAGTGGGGATGGTGGCAGGGGTTTAAGGGGAGGGCGGGAGTTGGGTGATTGCAGGGTGGGGTGTGTCAGGTATGATAGAGAGGGGAGCGGGTATGGGTAATGCTGGTGGGTCGGGGGTGGGGTTCGGGGGATGAGTGGTCTTGGGGTGGGTGGCTCGCCAACGTGCCCCCCTTGCTTGGTGTTTGGAGAGGGGAAAAGCAGGGGGTGCGAGAGAGGGTGGGGGGGTTTGGGAGAGGCGGGAAGGGACGGAGGACAGATCGGAGATGGTGTTTCTGACTGATTCTGGTGGAGTGGGTGCACTCATGATTGGTGCGAGTTTTAAGATTGGTTTAGGAGGGTTTTCTGGTTGTAGATCTAAGGTCGGTGATGACACGCTTTTAGGCACACTTTAGGGTTCAACTGCTCAAACCTGAGATCCTTCCTATAACATGAGATGTGATATCCAACTCCTTCCCATTCCAGACCGGAGACCCTTCCAATAGCATGAGATTTTTCAGAGGGGTTATTGGGCGCAGCTTCTAATTGTAATTTTGGGGAACAATTCTAAATGCCAGTTTCTTAGAGAGGCTATTGGGGGCAGCTTCAGAAATACAATTGGGAACACTTCTAAATGCAGCTTTCTTCAGAGAGGCTATTGGGTGCAACACCTAAATGCAATTGGGAGCACTCTTCAATGCAGTTGCGAATACTATTAACTGGTATTAGGAATGCTTTTAAAATGCAACTTTCCACAGAGAGGCTATTGGGCGCAACACCTAAATGCAATTGGGAGCACTATTAAATGCAGTTGCGAACACTGCTAGATGGTATTGGGAACACTTCTAGAATGCAGCTTTCCTCAGAGAGGCTATTGGGCGCAACACCTACATGCAATTGGGGGCACTATTAATGCGGTTGGGAACACTACTAAATGGAATTGTGTGATCTTCTAAATGCAACTTTCCTGAGAGAGGCTATTGGGCGCAACACTTAAGTGCAATTGGTAACAATACTTAATGTAATTGGGAGCACTACTCGAGGCTATTGGGCGCAACTACTAAATGCAAATGGGAACCCTTTTAATTGAACTTTCCTGCGAGAGGCTATTGGGCGCAACTCCTGAATGCAGTTGGGAACACTTCTAACTGCAGTTTTCCTCGGAGAGGCTATTGGGCTAACACCTAAATGCAATTGGGAACACTATTAAATGACTATTTAGACTAACATGGTTCACACTCTGTTTTAATTTGATTGGCCTGTGAGCCTGGGTCCAGAGTACCTTATTCACACAGTCTATTAGGGGAGACAACCACCGGAGGATGTCATCCCCTAATAGACAGGGGGGTCCCTCTGGCGCCACGACTATGCCCGGGTGCTTCATCTTGTGTCGCCCAATTTTAATTTCCAGCTCTGCAGACCCCTCGACAGGAATTTCCTTCCTGACGAAGTTCTGGAGTTGTCCAGGAAGAGGGGTGAGAGGGATCTGGTATCTCTCCCACTTCCTGAATTGAGCTGCTGAAAGGTCCTCTTTGACAACATAGTTGCTTGGGATCCAGTGTCCGCCAGTGCTGGAATTGAACATTGCCCTTGCACTTGGATGGAGGCGTAGAATCTACCTTCTTTCTCCTCCAATGGGCAAAGGTAATGGGCGTTCTTGGTAAGCTGGGTGGTCAATTTACTTATTTCTGACTCCGACACCGGGATAGTTGGGTCAGGAGTCAGTGTTGGAGTTGAGAAATCTGACAAAGAATTTTGACACACCGCTATCTGGGGAGTTTCGGGCTCTCCTTTTTCTGATTCTGGGCTGCCCCCCGCCCCTGTTTGGAGGCAGTCAATAGAAGCTGTTGGTGAGATTTGGGGTTCCTCTTGTGCTGGTCCTGAGCTGACCCCCCCTTCTAGGAGGCGTTCCCCAGAATGGAGTTGGGTAGTTTGGGAATCTGAACAGGAAATTTCACACTCAGGGATTTGAGGAGTCTCGGGCTCCTCCCTTTCTGATTCTGGGCTGCCCCCCCTTTTTGGAGACAGTCATCAGAATGGCTTTGGGGCGCTAGGGAGTCTTCTTTCTCTGGTTCTGGGCCGCCCCCCCATTTGTGGAGGCACTCACCATAATAGGTTTGGGCATGATTCTGGGTGGGAGCTTGGGGATCTGCAAAAGAATTATGGCCATTGGATATTGGGGGAGTTTTGGGCTCCCCTGGTTCTGATTCTGGGCCGCCAACCCCCTTTTTGGGCAAGGAGGTTTTCTGGATCATCATTCTGGGGTTCAATGGTGGGTGATCCTAAATCAGTCCCCACATTCACCCAGTCTTCATTAGGATCTCTCGGGACCCATCTTTCTTTGGGAGGAGTTCCCCCGTCCCTGAAGGAGATGATCTTTTTCCCAGAGTCCTCTGAGGACCCCTCTCCTTCAATTGGAGGACACTAACCTCCTCCACAAAATGGGTCTTTTTAGGTCCTTTATTTCTCCTACCCACCCTCTGTTCCTTGGGTTGCAGACTTTCGGGGGCAGGAGATTTTGGTACAGGTTCCTGGGTTTCCAGGGGCTTTTCACAAGTGGGGAAGGAAGCTTCCTCTAAGGCTTTACACCCCCCTTTCCCCCGTGCCTCCTACTTTGGAACCGGTGAGTTGTCAGGGTTCTCTCCCCATCATTGTTCTGAAGTACCAGACCCATGGTTTGGGGACTTCTGAATCACCATGTTCATCTGTGGGTTCTGCTGAGCCTTCAACATGTGACCCAGATCCTGGGACAAGTTCTGGACCTGGTGCTCCAGTTGGGACACCGGCTCTGGCTGGTACGGGTGGGCTCTGGTCCATCCTAGGTGGATCACGGTAAGGGTAACTGTCCCTTCTCCCATAATACCATGGGTTTGGATAGTTGGGTAACCCTCCAACCTTGGCCTCCCTTCTCCCAGATTGAGCTGTCTGGGCTCAGGAAAGTGGGGAAATAAAGGAGGGTTGTTTTGCAGGTTGAGGTTTTGAGGGTACCGGGGAAAGAAACTCAACCTGGCATTTGGGGGATTACTGCCCTCCTGGGGAAAGTTAGAAAGGAAGTTTCCTGGGGTGGTACCTACCTGGATGGTTGGGCTGGGAGAGTCCACACATACCCCAGGATGGATTTGTTGCCCTTGTATTGGGGCTAATATAATCAGGGGAGTTAGGGTCCCATTTGTGGGATTACCTCCCTGACTACCTGTCAGGGATTGGCCCGAGGGCCTTCTGGTTCTTTGGCTGGATGGATGCTGTGCAGGTATATTTTTAGGCCCCCATCTCCAGATCTAAAATGGGGGCAACCTTCACGTCCGCCACCTTAGCAGCAGCAGGGGTGTTGGCTGTTTTGGGGTTTATATTGGTGTTCTTGTTGTCTACAGGTTTCTGCACCTCATAAATACAGGTCGCTTGTTCTATGACCCAGTCCAGTGAGCTCTTCTCGTGAAAGTCCCTCACCAGCTGAGTCATGATGTATTTGGGGAGTGCATGGAAAAAGGTGTTAATGAACTACCTACTATCTGTGCGCACCCTCCTGGTGGACTGTGCAAAGGCACGTTTGAGTTCCTACACAAATTCTTGTGGGGCCTGATCTTCCCCACCCTGCAGATTGTAGGCCGCCTTGAAGGCCTCTTGGGGGTTTCTATGGACAGAGCAGTGTTTTAAGATGGCCGCCCTGTAGGTGGACCATCTTGAGTGGTTCTGATCCTCCAGCCCCGCAAAGAAGCTGGAGTACTCAGGGGAGAATGTCCATTTCACATATTGGATACAATTCTGACTATTTTTCAGATGAAAAGTGTCCCTCATCTGTTTGTATAATTCAAGGTGTTCCCAGACTGAATACTTGGCATTTTTATGATAGGGAGTTATAACACTCCTAATGGCCTTGATCTGCTTCAGGGGATCTTTTTGCATAGCCCTCTTGATTTTGTTTGCCTTTTTGGTCTTAGTCACCCACGTCCCCTCATCCTCTGACTCAGAGGCACTACTACTGGAGGTGGCTATCTGATCCTCTAGGCACTCCCTGATTCTGCGAGCTTGAGAAGGGCTTGCAGAATGTGGGGGCCTAGTTTCCCTATTCCTGTGGTGCTCAGAAGAGTCTTCTGACTATCTCCTGATCCCAGGATTGGCGGAGTACCTCCCATCCCCCACTGCCCTACCTGGGAAGAGGTCTTTAGGATACTCTTTTTGGGCTTCATTTCCAGGAGTTCCCCACCAAATTTAACAAACTAATCTTTTGGGAGGCGGTAGTTTTGTGGATCCAGTTCCCTGACTCTCCCCTCATAGGAGACTTCCTGATCAGAGATGTTAGCCCTAACATTTGGGGATCTGTACAGACACGCCCGTCCATCCATTTCTGGGAGGCGCTGATCTGTCAGTCCCAAATTACCAATTCTGTTGAAGTCTACCATCCCCATTGCCCTTGGTTCATATGAGCCAGTGGACATGAAGCTGGCAGAGTCCATGTTACTGAAGGGGTTAGACCCCCTCAGTACAGGGGTCCTGATGTCAGGATCAGGGGTTTCTCTATCCCTCTCTACCTTTTCTCTTTCAGCCCCTATTCCCTGATGATATGCAAACATCTGAGCCTTTTGTTATTTTATCAAGGCCTTATGGGTCTCAATGATTCGCTCTTGCATTGCTATCTGTTGATGGAGCCTATCATTCTTTTCACAGAGAGCCTCATTGTCTCTCTGTGCTTCCTGCCTGGTCTGGGAATGTTGGGCCAATTTCTGCTGCAGGAGACTCACCTCATGAGTTTTGGCATCATTGGTCTGGGTGTTCTTTTCCAGAGCATCCTCCACCTGTCTGGTGTGCTCTAGTAGCTTCTCATATTCTGTTTGTACTTCATTGAGCTCCTGGAGGGCCAGCTTTCTTCCCTCTAGCTTGGTTTTTAATTGGCTTACTTCCTGGCCTATGGCGTCCCTCTCCTGACTTAGGGTGCCCCTCTGTTCAGCCAGGTCATCCCTTTGTTTTTTGAATGCATTGGATTTCTGTCGCTCCTCATCAAATTCCTCTTGAGAGTGGAGGTCTTTAATAATTAATATATTATTTTCCTCTTTCAAGGTTTCTATGTGGTTAGGTAGAGTAACTGTTCTGCGCATGCTCTATTATAATTTAATTGTTGTGCCAGCTTCTGCTGACTCTGTTGTAAAGTGTCAACCCTTTCCCAACACTCCTCTTTCAGTGCCTGTAATTGGGTGTCTTGCTCTGCATTCTTTTGCTGTAGGAGAGTCAGATCTTCTTTTAGTTTTGTAACATACTGTCTAGATTCTGTCTCTAATTCTTGGCTCTTCTGTAGCCTTTGTCCTACAGAGTCTAGATCAGTCTGGATTCTTTCTAGTGTTTCCACTTGATTATTTTCCAGAACTATGTTCTCAGCATGCTTTTCCTGAATTACTCCTATGTGGAGTACAGGTAGGCCGCTATTCTGGCAATTTTACTCTGCTCCTCTTTCACTTTTGGGGCCATATAAAGTTCACTAAGAGCTTGGTGTAATGGTGCCTTGTCCTGCCATGTATCCAGGTCCATGGCAGTGACCTGTTCTTTGATTTCCTGCAGCAAGACATGTTCATTCTGTTCTGGCCACTCAACCCTGACAAACAGTTTGTGCAGGTGGTGTTCCCTAGCCATATTGATTTCTACTGGGATCGCCATTTTGGAACTATCAATTTCTTTATGGCTTATTTGGGGTTGATTTACTTTTACTTTTATCAACAGGCTTGGTTTTGGAGTATTTGCTTTGAGGGGTGCTTGCACAGTGTAGCACAGTACACCAACCAAACAAGGTATCTGTACCCTGCAGGCTAATCTGCTGTGTTAGACTGTCACAGGTGGTAACTCGAACTCAAAATCACAGCACGAGCCCCCAAATCTGTTAAGGATTTCAATCAGGCAATACACCCGGGTCTCAGCCTAGCATGCAATGCACACATTAAATACTTATTTATTGTGTATATAGGTTCAATATTCTGAGTGATATACCAATCATTTCATACCCCTTCTCAAAATACCCGCAGGTCACAATGGACCAGGAATCAGGATGGTTGGTAAAGGTAACATTAATTTATTTATTTAAAATTCAAATCAAACATATGTTTTAACATATGGGGCAGCAATCACCAAGGTGGTGACAATACAAATAAGAAAGTAGGTAACGCAAATGAATTTACTTATAGCAACACCGAATATGAAACACAGGGGAAAGAAAAGTTTTGGCTTGTTTGAAAGATACCGCTTAAGTTAAGATTTCCCCCTGCAAATTTCTATACTCACAAAGAAGCAATTCTACACAGACGTAAGTAAGCAGCCAGTATTCAGGAATATAGAACAGTGTACAGGGTTTGAATTCAATATTCACTCCCAAACAAGAGAGAAAAACGTTTGGGAAATTGTACACCTTTAAAATGACATTTGAAAATGACTGAGTAAAACAATCAAAAGTGTGCAAAAAGTCCTTAAATCAATATAAATCTCTATGGGAGCAACATTGAAAAGATCCGAACAAACATAAGCTATAATATGAGCAACAGTCCACACTTTGAATCTTTATGGAAGTTTGGAAATGCTTTGAATTGGAAATCACATGTGTAAAACTTTGCAGAAATGCAAATTCCCGCCTAAATTTCACTAAACGGTTTTTGGATTGGGATGTAGCTACAGGTCCTAGGTTTAAGTCAGAGTTGAAATTAGGTCTCTAGCTATTCAATTGGAGAAGTTATGCAAGTTTGAATGAGAGGTGTTTTTAGAAAAATAGAACAGAGAAAAACAGAGAATCGGTTTTAAAATGACAGGTTGATTTTACTTAAACGAGATTAATGGCTAAGAAAAGGAGAATGCCACCCGTGAATCTCCACAGTTACACGGCCGCTTGTAACCCTTCATGTGGCGGATACCCCATTTTATTTATGGGAATTATTTTAGTTAATCCAAATCACTAAAGGCCTATGGTCTAGTAAAACAAAAATGAAGATAATATCGCTAACACTCGGAATCACAGACAGGTTTGCAAGAATGGTTCTTACAATATTATAGGTTCTGAAGTTAAAGATGGGATAGGGTATCAATTGGGATAGGACAAGGTAAGCAAATATATGCTATGGTTTACTATGATTCCTATTGATAATTACAGTCCACTTTATTTTAAGATTTTGGACCATCAAGGATTCTGGTCATCACGGATTGGGCCTAAGAACAGCAGGGCACTTCTGGTGGAATTTGATCCGCTGGGTGGCTCTGGTCACCTGGACTGCACCTTGGACTGGATTGGACTGGATTGAATTGGCCCTTCTGGTTGCTGAACACAGTAGATCAGTGGGATGGTGAGTTTCAGCAGGCAAGCCTTAGTGGTAGCAAGCCAAACTGGATCAAAAGTGCTTCCCTTAGGTTTTGGGATGGTTTCAGGATTTGGGCCTAGCTGAAAAAAGGTTCAGCAATGCTGAGGCCTTGGCTTTGTAAAGAAATCTGGAATCAGGAACAAAGATGGAGGATTCAGGAACAGGGCACCAAGCAAAAATCAGAATGGAGTCAGGAATCAGTGTGTGTCTGTGTGTTATGAGGTTCCCTTATTTATCATGCCAAATGACATCACTCAGTTTATGGCAGGCGCAAACTTACAACCCACACCCACAAAGCTATGATTGGTCAAAGGCACAGTTCCCACCTTGCTCTTTGCTGGTTGGATGACAGAAAGGGTTGTCATGTTTTATGATATGATCTGGAAACTTCCCATAGTTATTGGGACCAAAATCTAAGTTTCCCACAAATACATATTTATGTAATTATGCCCTCTAAGAAAATTGGATACATAAATTACATATTTTGTGGGTCACATTCACATCCAGCTCCCAAGTCGGTGAGACCTGGTTTTGTCTTTCTGTGGAATTTTGGCAATTTTAACCATAAAAGGTTTGGCCTAATATTTCCTAATCCGGTACATATATGTGCAATCACCCCTAGGACATGGGTAAACAATTTTAGATTTGCAGCATTAACAGTTTCTGCGCACTTGGTCATTTTTCATAACTTCAGTTCCTTACGGAGTAAGAAATCCTACCAAGTTTTCAAATGGCTAGCATAAATTCAGATTTATATGTATGTACTTTTCATTCATTTACTTATTCTTGCTGTCAAGTTAAATGTCTTGATGTTCAGTGGCAAAAAAAGCAATTTAAACCCAAAAATCACATGTCAGTTTTTTTTCTTCCTTCCCAAGTGTGAGCAAATGGCAAGTCCTTTGAAGTTCAATGAGAATCCTCATCCTGGAAAGTGGAGCTTCGTGCCCCTCCCCTGGAAGGATGAGTGCCCAAGCCTTCTATTGTCTTTGCCTGGGGCCCAGACGAATGTCTAATGAGGTCCTTTGTCATGAGTATGCAAGGCTTCCCAACATCAATTAGAATTCCTTCCAGCAGTGAAGTGTTAACCTTTCACACGCTAAGGACTGTCAGAGCAGAATTGTTTTTTTTTTAAATAGTTCATTAACTGAAGACTGGGTTTAACTTTAAGCTTCACCTAGATCTTTCATTAAAACATAGAAATTGAACACAGTTTATAGGTGGATTTTTACATTAGCAATCCTTTGACATTCTTAAAGAAGTAAACCTTTAAACAAAAACATGCTTTCACAACAAGTGATTTTGCACATCATTCATGAAAAAGCACATTAAACTGAGCACTTTAAATCAGATTTTCCTCTGAAGCACATGCACATTTTAGACAGCACTAGTTCTTCCCTTGACTGCTGGGATTGTTTGCAGTCTGGATACATGTATACTGCCTTTGTTTAGAGTTTCTCTCTGTACAGCTGATTCTGTTACTTGTTGTAAAGTTAGCTGCGTTTTTCCCCATAGAAAATGAAAACAAGGGTTCCTGGGTTGCTTTTTCATTAGATACATTTTATAGAGCTGTCAGTCAATGAGGCCAGGTTCCTCTGAGCCACACTGGTTGATCCTGGGCCTTGCAATACCCTTTTAATCCCAATGATTCAATGGAAATGAATGGATCTCGCGCCAAAAACAGCACTTTTTAAGGTTGCAGAGCTAACATTTTAAAAGGCATTTTTGGTTTTCAACACAATTCTGCTGCTTTGCTCCATGTTAAATGTGGCAGAGCCCACTGGCATGCTCCTGCAGTGAGAACTCTGTTTTCACCCCCCCTGACTGTGTGGGGCAGGGTGTGTAGCCTTTTTCTGGTTGTGACCCAAACGCAGTTTCAAGATTTTGGCACGCACAGGAGTCAGCGCATCCATTTTGGGGGCTTTCTTTCACCATTTGTAAAGTGATGCAGTGGGACACATTGGAATGGGTCAAAATATCCCACACTATGTCATGGTGATTGATTTCTCCATGGCATTTGATACAGTGAACTGTGCACGCATCTGGGCGAAGCTACATGCCAGGGGTATCCCAGAACCTTTGCTTGCCATCCTGATCCACCTACATGAGGGGACTGTTTTGCAGGTTAGATTGAACAGGCAGGGATCTCTGTCTGGAGAGGATTAAGACAGATATGATATATGATATGATATGGCATTTATAACGCGCCTATACACAAGTGTTTCAAGGTGCGAGACAGGGCTGTGTATTGGCCCTGTGCCTGTTCAATCTGTACCTAGCTGATTTGGGCGATTTGCTGAGTGCAGTGAGTTTTGCCCCACCAAGGTTGGGGGAAACACAGATATCATATCTAACATATGCAGGCGATGTTATCTTATTGGATAAAACGCAGATTAGCTTGCAGAAATTAGCGAGAGCAATAGAAAAATATGCCTCATTAAATGAATTAGAAATACATTGTACTAAAACTAATGTATTAAGGTTTGGTAGGAATGGTAGGAGGACGCCTCTTGGATTTAGATGGTCATTGTGTAAAGAACCTGTTCTGCCTAAATCTAGTTTCACTTATTTGGGGTTTATCTTAGATGTAGCCTCTAGTAGGGGTAGCATATAGGGCAGACTGAAACTGAAAGCAGAACAAATGGCAATTCAGAAGAAAAAGATAGGTGTGCAATTTTGTAGATTCTCTCTCTGGTTCTAATGTTAAACTTTTATAGTTGAAGGTTGTACCTACCATAATGTATGTAACTGAAATATCATTTGTTTTCCACTAAATTGATTGGGACCGTGTAGAGGTGATTACTTGGAAGCAGGGCTTAAACTTAACAAACTGTGCACAATTGATGCACTATGTTTGGAGTTGGGCCTGGTTTCATTAATAAACACTCAGAAATGGAAAATATTATGTTTCTATAGATTAATGTTAAATGCTTTGCAGGATAGTCTATACAATGATTTGGGGGTAGCACTGAGCGGGCGATGTTCTGCTCAGATGATCCACTTTGGTAAAGCAGCGGAAGATATTTTCAGAGAGTGTAATGCGAGTAGTGATTTATTAATAGTGAATCGACTGTTGGTTCAGAAAAAGCGGAGAGAAATGGATTGTTGTGTAACAGTGTATAAGGTTAGCACGTATAAACTATACGTCTTACCACCTTTACTAAACCGATAGGTCATATGCTTCTATATCTGAAAAATGGACCAATCCGGTTTGGAAGGGTCCATTTTTAAGATTGAGGCTAAATGTATTGCCAACAGGAGAAATCCAACGAGAAGTAGAAGAAGTTATGGTATCAAAGGAACTGGGAAATTGCCTACCATGTAATAAACTGTATACAGTGCAGACGCATGCACATATATTGATAGAATGTGAGGCATTAAATGCACAGCAGAAGGGTTTCTTGAAAAGATTTGTTTGGAGCCTTGGCCTTGTGAATAAGGATGAATTGTTTTGGAGGCTGACTAGTGGTGAGGAATCGCTCTTGACAATTGCACCCCTAAAATTATTAGCCTAGGCCAGGATTATCAAAAACGTGTAATATTTTCAGGGGGAAGTGTTGGGCTCTAAGTATGCAAAAAGTTATGTTATGATAAGCTGGAGAAGGATGAGTTGTTATGTATTTTAGAAAATTTAATTATTTTAACAATAACATTTTAGACGATCTATATTTTGTGATATTTATATGTATTCATTGAGGTTCAGTACTATTAAGTGGAAATGTTTATTTTTATCTGTGATGATTTTAACTGGCGTGTAAGGTTGACTGGTATCAACCAGAATCACAATAAATAAATAAAATAATAATTACTTTTTTTCGGGGATCAAACTGCCTAGATGATTCCTGGAAAAAAGCATTTCTGATCAATGTCTTCAAAAAGGACTTGCGTAACGACCCTGCACTCTTACGTTGATGGCTGCTTGAGGGACTGTGAACTGTTCGTTAGTTGTTCCTTCCTTGCTGTGCCTCCTTACTTGGGAAAGTCTTTTTTTTTTTATTGAGAAAAAAACAGCTAGTCATTTGTAGCGATAGTGTTGATGGGACTTCTCTGTTATTTGACTTTCTTTCCTTAGTGCTTAGTTTGATTGACAGTTTGCTCGTGGACTGTAATGGCAACTGCTGCTCAGTAGAGCGTCCAGTTGCACAGGCAACTTCACAAAGAGGCCGCTGCATGGACCCGCTGCAGGGTGCTCTCTTCTAATGATGATGCGTGCTAGTGTGACGCGTTGGAGATCTCCATTGTTGGCATGTCACTGATTTGTGCTGCACGCAGCTCCCACCAACGTCTTTGCCCAATAGCATTTTGATTGTTGTTTTTTTAGGTTTTTCTTGTTATGTCTTACTGAAGTTGCATTTGTAGCCAGTGGATTGGGATGACCGGCGATTAGACTTCTGGGTTTCTTGCCGCTTAGTTTCCCAGTTTGCCTCCCCACGCAGGTGGGTGAACCTTGTCGCCAATGTGGTGTTTTAAAGCACTGACAGAATGCAGGCAGGAGCTTCGGGGTGTTGAAAGGTTTTTATTGGGGGTTCACATGATTGCTGCACCCCCAAAAAGACTAAATGGAAAAATGACGAACCTTTTGGGGAGATGTTGCCGCAATGATAAGTGGGGTGTGGGTTAGGGTAATTAATTAGGTAAGAGGAGTATGGGGAGGCAGTGGGAGGGGATATCCCATCGCATATAATTGCACAAAAAGAAAACATTAATTTGACCTTTTTGGATTCCGAATTTTATTTTCGCAATGATCACATTGACCCTTTATTGGCAAACCCTAACCAAGTGAACAGCCTCTCTGATCTCTTCTCACTCTCCTCTCTCAAGGGTGCCGGCTTTCTCCAACAGAGCACGAGAGAGCAGCCACACGGGAACGCCGGAATACAACACCGGCTTGTGGGGATGGCCAGGTATAAGCTGTTGCAGTCGTCAATGTACGATAGCCGCGTACCTCTCACTACTTCTGCCCTACGAAGCATGGTGAGATAGAGAAGGTGAAGGTGGTGGCGGCGTTCCTTTGAAAAATGTCGTGCTTATCATGCTGAAAGAAGGCATGTCATTCGAAATGACGCCCAGTTCTTAGCACCCATTGGGAGTGGAGGGGGGGTTCTGGGGCCCAAGAGTGTGGTCTCAGATTTTGCCGAATTCTGCAGGTGCCAGTTATTGATCATCCAGTCTTGTACTGATCCACTTCAGAATGAGATGTTTTGAGAGGTGGAGGGGATAGACCACAGCCTTAAGACAATCCGTGTATCACCTGCATACATTTGGAACTGCAACTTTTCCTCTTTGGAGCTCCCCCCTCCCTTCACCCCTATGCATTGGCGCTCCCCCCTCCCTTCACCCCTATGCATTGGCGCTCCCCCTCCCTTCACCCCTATGCATTGGAGCTCCCCCCTCCCTTCACCCCTATGCATTGGCGCTCCCCCCTCCCTTCACCCCTATGCATTGGCGCTCCCCCCTCCCTTCACCCCTATGCATTGGAGCTCCCCCCTCCCTTCACCCCTATGCATTGGCGCTCCCCCCTCCCTTCACCTCTATGCATTGGCGCTGCCCCCTCCCTTTACCCCTATGCATTGGCGCTCCCCCCTCCCTTCACCCCTATGCATTGGCGCTCCCCCCTCCCTTCACCGCTATGCATTGGCGCTCCCCCCTCCCTTCACCCCTATGCATTGGCGCTCCCCCCTCCCTTCACCCATATGCATTGGCGCTCCCCCCTCCCTTCACCCCTATGCATTGGAGCTCCCCCCTCCCTTCACCCCTATGCATTGGCGCTCCCCCCTCCCTTCACCCCTATGCATTGGCGCTCCCCCCTCCCTTCACCCCTATGCATTGGAGCTCCCCCCTCCCTTCACCCCTATGCATTGGCGCTTCCCCCTCCCTTCACCCCTATGCATTGGCGCTGCCCCCTCCCTTTACCCCTATGCATTGGCGCTCCCCCCTCCCTTCACCCCTATGCATTGGCGCTCCCCCCTCCCTTCACCCCTATGCATTGGCACTCCCCCCTCCCTTCACCCCTATGCATTGGCGCTCCCCCTCCCTTCACCCCTATGCATTGGCGCTCCCCCCTCCCTTCACACTCTTACGTGGAATCCCCGGCGGGGCATCTCCCATGCACAGAACTCTGCCACTTCCCGGCTAGGTTCATGCATTATAAATCCCATGCATGACACATACGACATAATGCACTCTTCCGAGTGGAGGAGGAAGACAGCAGCGTCTTGTCAGGCTCACAAATATCACATCTAAGAATTTATAATAAAGTGGCGACGTTGTAACTACACACAACTCCAGAATTATAATTTAAAAGTCCATTTGTGATGTCACAAATAGAGAAAAATAAATATATTAGTCTCTATTAGTACCTGGCGAGGGACAATTTGATTGTAACATGCAATCTCATTGGCCCTCGCCGGGGCATTACCTGACTGGAAATCCCTCTCCCCCACAACGTTCCTTCCTTTCTGTCCCCGGTGTGGGGGTGTGGCAGCCACTCAGCCAATGAGGAGACTCGGAACGGTGTAATCCTGGCTCTGAGCTACTACACGGCTGGAGGTTGCCATCTTCCCCCGCCCGGGATCGAGGTAAGTGCTGTTCCCTCCCCCGCCCCCAATCCAAAGAATCCCTCCCTGTCCTCCTAAACCCACTTACCTTCTTTTTTGTCCATTTCAGTAGAGGACGCGCTGGGAACACTTTTGTCCCCAGCGCGTCTGTTCCCGATCTATGACCGACCATCATGGAAAGGAAGAAGGGACTACACATAGTGGACTCGTACCAAAATGTTGCCCTCAAAATTACAACGGCCAAAAATGCCCCTCCTTACACCAGATACATATGTGAGGGGTATAGAATACAATATTAATATGGTGGGGGCTGCAGGGGGTCTCCCCCTGCATATATATGTGGGGTAAAGGGGTTTAAAAAAAAAAGTCTGCTTTTTCGGCCGTCGCAATAATCGCATAGATCCCACATAGTCCCTTCTCTCCTTTCCATGGTGGCCGTTTTCTTTGTTTACATTGTTCCCTAGTTTTTGAATGGCCACCATGGAAAGGGAGATTGGACTACTTGTAGTTCCTTCTCCCTTTTCAAGGCGGCCATTTTCTTTGTTTACCTTTTTACATTCATTTTCAATGACCTCCATGGAAAGCAAAAACAGACTTTGTTTTCCCTTCCCCGGTGGCCATATTTTGACCATTTATTTTCTGTTCTGAAACGCCAGAGCGTTTCAGAACAGAAAAAAAAATGCTCTTAGTACCCCGGTCTTATGGGCCAGGGTACTAATAACAATAGGTGCCTCGCAGGGGGGGCATTACCACTTTATGTGAAATGGTAAAGCCCCCACTGCTCTGGCCTATTGCTTAATTAATGCTATGAATGCTGCGCGTACTTTTATGACTCTCACACACTTCAAGCATAAAGAACGTTCCAAGCCTATGCATGCAGGAACCGCTCCTCCTTTCAGAAGAACTTCTGGAATGCACTTCGTGTGGAGTCAAATGAATCTTTCAAGAGGCTGTTCCTTCTGCACCTCCTTCACTGCCGCTTTCAAAGAAGTATCCGCCGCGTGTGCCTCCTCCTCCCCGCCCCCATCACCAGGCTCGCCAGGGCTCTTACCAATGGCCGTCGCAAGTCCCAGGAGATCAGATATTTCTGGGTGCCATTAATAATGGAATGAGCTCCCCGAACTGTGACGGAGAGCGATAGATTTGCCATCAATAATGGATCGGGGGTGATAAAGTGCATACTGAACCCACACACACTTCGCTCGCCTTTCTCTGGTTTGAATTTTACTATTAAATATTCAGTACAGATGCGAATTGCGCCCTTACCCAGTACATACACATCCCAGACTGGACTGCTTCCCGGGGTCTAGCAATGGAGAGTCATTTCCGGTGTCTTGAGAACCTGTTTTAACATGTAATTCTTCATTTTCAGACTTTGATGGTGACTGCTTACAGTAACTGGTGTAAAAAGGTTGCATTTTGCAGGTTACAGTGTGTGCACTTTAGACTAAATGTCATCCCTTCAGACGAAACGCTTTTGTTGCGCTCTAAGAATAACGTCCTTACAAATTACTGTTCATACTGTAAACAAAAAGACGTCACGCATTCTTTAAATCACTGGCTGATTCAATGCCCAAGCTTGCAATACGTAAGACTTTTAATATTTAGCACATTTGTAGATAATGAATCTTGGCTTTTAACTCAGGAATTTTGGATCCGGTGTCTAGTGGTGATGAAGCTCCACTGACAATCGCTGTGCTTAACTTGTTATACCAATGTTGGATCCTTTCAAAGAATGTAAGGCATGCTTTGATATACAGTAGGATCTAAACACAAAGGCAAATCTGTATTTGTGCATTAAGCACTTTCTTAATTGGATTGACTATATATTTATTATGCATTGTTTAAATGTTAATTCATAATGTTTACTTTATATACTATATGGATTACTGGGCCAATTGTGCACAATATTAAATGTATATCCACTAGGAGCTTATGCAAACTATTTCTCATATCTAGAACGCATATATATTAGGTGAATTACAATGATGTATGCTTTGGAATAATATAGTTTGTACCTTCTTCTTTACTCTTTTCCTTCTAACGTATCCCTTCATTTCTTTTTTATCTACTATATGCTATTATATTTCCATTTTACTATAAATGCAAGTTTACTATGATGAACCAATTCACAATATTGTAAAAATAAAAAAAAGGTTGCAATGACGGTTTACAGCTACTGGTGTAAAAAAGGTTGCAATGATTGTTTACAGCTACTGGTGTAAAAAAGGTTGCAATGACTGTTTACAGTAACTAGTAAAAAAAAGGTTTCAATGACTTTACAGTAGCTGGTGTAGAAAGCTTGCAATGACGGTTTACAGCTAAGGTTGCAATGACTGTTTACAGTAGCTGGTGTAGAAAGGTTGCAATGACGGTTTACAGCTACTGGTGTAAAAAAGGTTGCAATGACTGTTTACAGTAACTAGTAAAAAAAAGGTTGCAATGACTTTACAGTAGCTGGTGTAGAAAGCTTGCAATGACGGTTTACAGCTAAGGTTGCAATGACTGTTTACAGTAGCTGGTGTAGAAAGGTTGCAATGACGGTTTACAGCTACTGGTGTAAAAAAGGTTGCAATGACTGTTTACAGTAGCTGGTGTAGAAAGGTTGCAATGACGGTTTACAGCTACTGGTGTAAAAAGGTTGCAATGACGGTTTACAGCCACTGGTGAAAAAAAGGTTGCAATGACTGTTTACAGTAGCTGGTGTAGAAAGGTTGCAATGACGGTTTACAGCCACTGGTGAAAAAAAGGTTGCAATGACTGTTTACAGTAGCTGGTGTAGAAAGGTTGCAATGACGGTTTACAGCCACTGGTGTAAAAAAGGTTGCAATGACTGTTTACAGTAGCTGGTGTAGAAAGGTTGCAATGACGGTTTACAGCTACTGGTGTAAAAAAGGTTGCAATGACTGTTTACAGTAGCTGGTGTAGAAAGGTTGCAATGACGGTTTACAGCTACTGGTGTAAAAAAGGTTGCAATGACTGTTTACAGTAGCTGGTGTAGAAAGGTTGCAATGACGGTTTACAGCTACTGGTGAAAAAAAGGTTGCAATGACTGTTTACAGTAGCTGGTGTAGAAAGCTTGCAATGACGGTTTACAGCTACTGGTGTAAAAAAGGTTGCAATGACTGTTTACAGTAGCTGGTGTAGAAAGGTTGCAATGACAGTTTACAGCTACTGGTCTAAAAAAGGTTGCAATGACTGTTTACAGTAGCTGGTGTAGAAAGGTTGCAATGACTTTACAGTAGCTGGTGTAGAAAGGTTGCAATGACGGTTTACAGCTAAGGTTGCAATGACTGTTTACAGTAGCTGGTGTAGAAAGGTTGCATTGACGGTTTACAGCTACTGGTGTAAAAAAGGGTGCAATGACTGTTTACAGTAGCTGGTGTAGAAAGGTTGCAATGACGGTTTACAGCTACTGGTGTAAAAAAGGTTGCAATGACTGTTTACAGTAGCTGGTGTAGAACGGTTGCAATGACGGCTTACAGCTACTGGTGTAAAAAAGTTGCAATGACTGTTTACAGTAGCTGGTGTAGAAAGGTTGCAATGACGGTTTACAGCTACTGGTGAAAAAAAGGTTGCAATGACTGTTTACAGTAGCTGGTGTAGAAAGCTTGCAATGACGGTTTACAGCTACTGGTGTAAAAAAGGTTGCAATGACTGTTTACAGTAGCTGGTGTAGAAAGGTTGCAATGACGATTTACAGCTACTGGTCTAAAAAAGGTTGTAATGACTGTTTACAGTAACTAGTAAAAAAAAAGGTTGCAATGACTGTTTACAGTAGTTGGTGTAGAAAGGTTGCAATGACTGTTTACAGCTACTGGTGTAAAAAAGGTTGTGATGACTGTTTACAGTAGCTGGTGTAGAAAGGTTGCAATGACGGTTTACAGCTACTGGTGTAAAAAAAGGTTGCAATGACTGTTTATAGTAGCTGGTGTAGAAAGGTTGCAATGACGGTTTACAGCTACTGGTGTAAAAAAGGTTGCAATGACTGTTTACAGTAACTAGTAAAAAAAAGGTTGCAATGACTGTTTACAGTAGCTGGTGTAGAAAGGTTGCAATGACGGTTTACAATAATGTATTTATTTATTTATTTTTACATTTGTATAACGCACACAAACCCTCAGGCATCAGGCCGCTTAAACCAGTAATATGCAGCCTGTAGGCTAATAGCTCTTCAGTTCATATTTAGACAGAGGTACATATCAGTAGGTATGCATTTAGGTACAATAATAACAATGATCATTCATAGGTTACTGAGACGTGAACAGTTTCTACGCCAAAGACTTAAGCAAGTGATTCATGCGAGTGCTAGCAGGGTGACAGCAAGTTTAGAAGAAAAGCCAAGTTTTGAAGGATTTTCGATAAGCCCAGTGGGATTCTTCAGGGGAGAAAAAGCAGAAGCAAAGATAAAGGTGGGCATTCCATTGTTTTACCACGAGGACGGGGAAGCACGAGCCTCCCACTCTAGTTTGCTTGAATTTTGGTTGTACTAGTCTGCGGGCGTAGGGGGTTCTAGTTGGCCTATCTGTTTGGTGGATAACAGTTTAAAGGGCTAGATATGGTGGGCCATTTTAGATATGCACCTGTGTGCAATGGTGAGCGTCTTGAATGATATGATATGATATAATATGGCATTTATAATGCGCCTATACACAGGTGTTTCAAGGCAC
The DNA here is from genome assembly GCF_040938575.1 of Ambystoma mexicanum. Taxonomy (NCBI): domain Eukaryota; kingdom Metazoa; phylum Chordata; class Amphibia; order Caudata; family Ambystomatidae; genus Ambystoma; species Ambystoma mexicanum. Next base: position 1,212,528,941 of record NC_090936.1, on the reverse strand, counting down.
GACGAGGCAAGGGAGGGGGAAAAGAGGGAAGACAGACAACGATCCTACTAGGCCAGGTGTCATTCAGATCGCGCAAGTGCAAGGGTAGGGGAAGGGGAAAGTGCGAGGGGCAAAGGGGAGGGGACAGTGCAGTACATGGGACAATAGAATAAATAAACAATAAGTAAAAGTACAGACAGCAGGTGGCAAGTGCAAGGGAAAATGCAGACATCAGGTGTCAAGTGCTGTTGGGGGGACTGTAGGGATACAGAAAACAGTCCCCAAGTGCGGGGGTTGTCAGGAAGGCAGTGCAGGTGTGTGTGAATGGCGGGAGAGGGCCCGGGCCCGAGATCAGAGGGTGGCCAGTTAACCAGTGCAGTTTCAGTTTCAGCCAGGAGGTCAGCAGGGGAGAGGAGGAGAAAAAGCAGAAGCAAAGATAAAGGTTTTGAGGTGCTTCCGGAAATGGAGATAATTCTCCTCAAGTTTCAGGGCGGCAGGGAGGCTTTTCCAGAGGGAGGCTCCAGCCGAAGAAAGAGATCTACCACCAACTGGTTGCTTGGAGAAGCAACTAACCCTGAGGGAGTTGGAGGCGGATTAGCGAAGAGCTCGAGAAGTAAGATATTTAGGAAGAGAGAGTTGCAGGTATTGAGGCCCCAGGCTCCAGAAGGCCTTGTGGACAATGCAGAGGGTTTTGAACTTTATCCTTGCGGCCACTGGGAGCCAGTGCAGAGATTTTAGTTATGGAGAGATACGTCACCTGGTCTTGAGGCTAAGAACAAGTCTCACAGTCCTGTTCTGGATGAGTTGCAGAGGGTGGAGTGTAGAAGCAGGCAGGTTTAGAAAGAGGCTGTTGCAATAGTCCAGCCTAGAGAGAACCAGAGCTCTGGAGACTGTGAGCTTCTGGGGGAAGGAGAGGAAGGGAAGAATACCTCTGCGGAGGTGCAGCTGGTAGTGTGACTTCTTAGAGATATCAGAGATGTGAGGAGAGAAGGAGAGTGTGGAGTCGAAGAAGACCCTGAGGTTTTTAGCCTCACAGGTGGGAGCAGGAAGAGGGCCAAGAGAGGCCGGCTAGAGACTGACAGGAAAGGAGGGAGTGGGTGTGCCGATGAGGAGAATCTCGGTCTTACTGGCATTAAGGCAGAGATCATTGGTGGCACACCATTCCTGGATAGCAGGCAGGCAATCAGAGATGAGAGAGGGAGAAGAGGTGGCTGAGGGTAGCCTGAAAAGGAGCTGATTGTCATCTGCATAGCACTGGAAGTTGTGGCAGAGTGCTGCAATGTGATGGGCAAGAAGTGCCAGGTATTGGTTGAACAGCCAGGGAGAGAGGTTAGACCCCTGGGGAATACCACAGGTAGAGATAGAGATAGAGGAATGGAAGGACCCAAGTTGGACCTGGGAGGGTCGGTCAGAAAGGAAAGAAGTCAGCCAGGCTAGAGCCTGATAGGTAATACTCAGGTTATCACAGAGACTATTGAGCAGGATGGTATGGTTGGCCATGTCAAAGGCAGAAGAGAGATCGAGTAGGATGAGGACAGAGGGAATATTTGAGTCAAGCGAAGGGGATGTTACAGTAGTCCAACTTTGCGACTGCCACCGCTCATGCAATGGTTAAGCAGCTATCTTCAGATGGGTAGGGTCTGGCCACGATAAGGAGTTTGGTCGTGCATGCTGCAGATGAGGATATGGCATTTACTTGGTCGGAGAGAGAGATCTTTGAGATTCTTGAGAGAGGTTACAATGACTGTTTGCGGCAACTAGTGTACAAATGGTTGAGTGCACACAATTGACAGCAATGTCTGGTGCTGGGGAAACAGATATAGATACTAGGTTTAACGACGCAGTAGTACAAGCAGTCATTTCTATCCTGCGGGTACTGGCTTTTGTAGCGCTATCGGTCCTCCTCTGTAGTGATAGTATGCGCTCTTTAGTTTTCTCACATATTTTAAATGTGATGTTGGTAATCTGTTGCATGCACTATCGAGCTGATTCAGGTCACAGGAGGGGTGATGGCTAGTGGGGCATATGACTGATTGCCATTTGGGGTTTCATCCAAAATGTTCAGAAAAAAATATTGAATGCGTGATTTGGCCTCATTTCGGCCATTTGAAAAATCAGAATGGCTGAAAGGTTCGACAAGATCACACATTCAGTGCTGGGGGCTGCAGGGGTATATCCTGCACCCTTTCTCACTATATTGTGAGTGGGGGTTGCAGGGGTGTCCCCCACAGCCATCCCAAAAAAAAAATAAAAGGTCTGCAGGGGCTGCGGTGGCGTCCCCTGCACCCTTGCTCACTATATGGTGAGCAGGGGTTGCGGGAGACACCACTGCAACTGTCCCGAAGAAAAAAAAAGGAAAGAACCATGCGGTGCCGGTTCCCGATCACGTAAATGAAAGGGAACAGGCATCACAGGGACACAGCAAGTCGGAATGCAAGGTAAGTAGGGGGATGGAGGCTGGGGGTTGGGGGTGGGTAGGGGTGTCGGCCAAGTTAATCATTTTCAGGGGATAAAAGACTGAAGATTATTTTGAAAAATTAATCTTTAGTCTTTTCTCCCTCGAACATTTCTAATTCAGTCTTTCCACCGCAATCCCCGTTTGGAAGTGCGGGCCGGTGACAAGTCATGATAGTGGGTCTTCAGTGTGCTCGCGGAGGGCCATAGGCTACTGACTACTAACCTGTATTGTACATAGACTTCCTGTTCAACAGCTCTTTGTGACTGAATTTATCAACTCCAGAAAGCTAACAAGCTAACTTTGGCTTGCTAGGGTGCAAACCTGTAGTCTGCATGTTGCTTGGGTTATATACGCAGGATGTGTTTACTTCTTCTCTCCCACATTAAATGATGTTAGAGTACATTGAAGGATCCTTTTTCTATTTTGGGCAAATTATTCTCCCTATGTTTTGCAGATTCTAAAACAGATTATTCTTTTTTGGGTTGGCATGGAAGAGCTTCAGCCCTCTTGCAGAGCTAATGTAATGTACGCTGTTCACTGAAACATGCACTGGTCACTCAACTTTCAAAGAAGACACATTTAGACCCATCTTCACAAGCTAACTATTCCCATGTATGTCTCCTACCAGTCCTTCTGAAGCTCGTGCAGGTGATTACTACACCTCAGATTTCGCATTTCCTGGAAGTGAATAAACATTTGCACTCCTTTCAGTTAGGTTTTGTACCTCAGACGGGCACTGAATCGGTCATGGTCTCACTGTTAGGTGACTTTGCGTTGCTTCAGGACTGCAGAGAGGTTGCGGTTTCCATTCTCCTTGACCTCTCTCCGGCCTTTGATACAGTTGATCATTTGATTCTCTTGCAACAACTGGAGCAGGCCGGCATCTCTGGAATTCCTTTAGCCTGTTTTTCCTCTTTTCTACCATATTGTGTGCAATTATTATCCCTACGACATATGGTTGTACTTCAACCACTCTCTCCTGTGGTGTCCCTCAGGGTTCTACTCTTCCCTTCTTCCCATTAACTTCTATCTCCGCCCGTTGGCAGATCTTATCTCTCAACATGGGGTTCATTTCAACACCTATGCAGAAGACACGCAACTGGTGTTCCACCTTAATTCTCTGGCGCTGGAGTCTCCAGCTGAACTCAAAACGTCTCTTTCAACAATAGGGGACTGGTTGGCAGGAAGCTAGCTAAAACTGAATGGTGAGAAAACCGAGGTCCTGGTGATTGGCTCCCCTAGTCCTAATACTAACTGGAGGACAGGACTTTGTACGGACAGCTTAGGGCGTTGCTCTATTCCGAATAGTTATGTAAAGCATCTAGGGGTGAAGTTACTACCCTGCGGCTCTAGTGATGCTCATATCACAGTGGGTTTGCTAAACTAAAAACCATCAGAAAGATTCTTCCTTTTTTTTCCCCCGAATGCAGACTATAGGTTGTTGCGTCATCAATTATGGGGTTGCTTGACTACTGCAACACGATATACTTGGGACAACCCGCTTTTCAGATCCAGTGTTGGCAAATTTTGCAAAACTCTGCAGCACGGCTGGTGCTTGATGCGCTGCATCTTTCGGCCATGTTAGATCAGCTCCACTGGCTCCCAGTGAACTCCTGTATTAAATGTGTGGCTCTGTGTATGACTCATCACGCAATTCACAATTTAATTGCAGAGTACTTCCAGGAAAAGCTCTCCCGTAGCCAGCCTATTAGGTCTCTCCGCTCTACCTCTCAAAACATATTATAAGTTCCCCACTACTAGAGAGTGCGTAAGTTCCCCACTACCAGAGAGTGCGTCTTGGTGACCGCTTCTTTTCATTTCTGGCCCCATCTTTATGGAACACTCTGCCTTCGATGTTACATGAGGCCACTGGTCGCGCTCGGTTCCGTGGTGGTCTGAAAACGTTCTGGTTGATCCTTGCTTGATGGCCTACCTTGTTCTCTGCTTTCAGCGCCTTGACACGACATGAGTGTCCACAAGAAGAAACATTGGTAAGGTGAGCCACAATATCACTCTATTTGTTTGCAGCACTTTTTTTTTGCAACACTGAGCTCTGCCAACCTGTCCAGTGCAGTTAAGCATGTCAAGCACAGGGCTTTTCGAACTACAGAAAAAGCATTGCCTCAAGGAAATGACCCTTCTCTCTGAGGTTTTATTTGAATAATGTAAGATAAAAGAAAGCCAACATTTTAGAAAGGCCTTGATGAAATTGTGTAGAAAACGTAAAAAATAGTCAATAAAAATGCTACAATAGAGTCAGAATTCACTGCATTCAGAACTTTCAGTCGCAATGTTGTTTCTATGATTAGTATATAAATACTGGAATTGTCCTTAGTCCTCTCTTTTCTTTGAACCAAAGCATTTTCAATATGGCCGACCTGTTTGCATTCAGCTAGAGTGGTCTACAAGGAGGTTGTAATGGATATGCCTATTGGGCTTCAACACTTGTACACATGTACACAGCGTGTAAGATAGCTCTGTGGGATGAGCGTTCATTGCTAGAATCTGTGTTTGATCTGCAGATCACAGCTTCAAATCCCAGCAAGGTTGACTCAGCCTTTCATCTTTCCGAGGTTGATAAACTGAGTACCAATTTCGAATAGGTAATAATAATGTTTATAAATATCTTGTTTCTAAAGTTTGTTTGTTCGTTTATTCATTTCTAGGGCGCCCCAAACCATTAGGTAGCTGGGCGCACAACATGATAAGAATACTTAGAGCTTATTTACAGGTATATACAAGTACAGGTACATTAACAGGTAGTAATCACAGTTATAGTTCAAGTGCTGACAGGTACAGGTATATTAACAATGAGTAATTGTGGTTACAGTTCAAGTGCTGACAGGTACAGGTAGAAGGCAGGACGTGAAAACATAAACTGTAGTGATAGGTCTAGTGTTCGTTAAGGCGTAACCAGGAGTTGGTGTTATGTCTGAAGCTGTAGTGAGACGGATCCCTTCTGAGCTCCAATGGTGGTGCATTTCATTGTTAGGCTGCTTTTACAGGAAAACTATTACCCCCTGTTTTTTTTTGTTGTCTGAATCTGGGTATTTGGAGGCAATAGGAGTTGGCTGTCCTAGTTGGTCGTCCAGTGGATTTTCTCATTATTCTTTCTCTTAGGTAGGGAGGGGCTGCGTTGTTAAGGCATTTGTGGGTTAATGAGACGGTTTTAAGGAGGATCCTATCGCTAATTTTCAACCAGTTGTGGTTTCTCCTGGCTTTAGATATATGCTCTCTCGTGGGGAGGTTCAGGGCCGTTCTGAGCGCATTGTTTTGCAGTGTTTGTAATTTGTTGATAATGTATTTATTCACTCCTAGGTAAGTGCTTTGGATAAAAGTGAAATATAAATAACAAGTTATTATTATTAAATGTATCTCAAGTGGGCAAGAGAGGCGGTTGCGATCAACGTCTCCGCCGGCCTGAACGTCTTCTGGCTGACGGTGCGTGAGGTGAGCCACCTCTGATGGATGTAAGCAGCTCTCTTTTTACTACTAATTTGCTCACAGCTCTCTTTCCATTGTGATGACTGTCAAGGGTGGCCGCAAGCAACAGATTAGGGATGAAGTGATTGGCTGTAATTCTGTGGCAACCTTGCCGCCAAGTCCTAAGCACTCTTCCTCAGCAACATGTTCTTGGTGTCTGCCAAAGGTGTTGCTAGGTCTGGAAAAGATCCGGGGCTACGCTAAGTTCTGGGCTGTCGGGACTCGGGACTAGCTAACCTCCTGGTTGTAGACACTGATCTTCTATCCGGGTATGTAACCAAAAGACCCTGGACTATAGCCCCTCTCAGCCCCCCCAGCAACACCTCTGTCTGCCATCCTCTTCTGCGTTTTAGATATTTGATTCATATTAAAGAGTTAGGATGTACAGATGGAACCTGTGGCTTTTATACACTATTTAATTGCAGCTTGGGGCATGGAAAAGAGCCATAACTGCGATTCGGCTTTAGAACTCGTCCCAAATCGGGACGGGTATTCTCATGCGCACGCACGTTAGTCAGCCCTCTTCACTACTCTTTCAGCCTTTGATGTGTTCCGTTATGTTGATTTATACCACACACCGCTACCACCCAGGGGCAGTCACCAGGAGCTGGTTTCTAACATGCAACGTTCAACTATAAAATCTATTAGAGATTCATAAAAAGCATTAATATAGTGAACTGTTTTACTTGTGTTTCGCACAGCCCGTCCTTTTTCAAGGCTAGGCTTACGATCCATATGTCAATGATATCTTGTATGTGAGGCTAGTAAATATGGCTAGAAAGTTGATCAGTATGGCATGTATTGCTCTTTGCTTCCATCAGTGTGGCCTCTTTTGAGAGCCTGAGCTGGTCTCAACATATTTCACGTTCGCTCACCATAGCTCCTTTTTCATCGCAGCACCTCCCAAGGGTGGGCAGCAAGCACAGGTGGGGGAAGACCTGCTCTGCAGTACTCGGGTGGAGATCTTAATGCCAAGTTGTGGTCACTCTTCTTCAGCAACAGGTGCATTGTGTCTAGCATCCCCATCTGCATATGAGAGATCTGAGCCTGTGCACAGCCAAGCTGTACCCCATCTGCACTGTGCAGATCTACCACAGCAGAGTCGCGCACTGTTTCCGCTGGGGATGCTGACACACTGAGTGTGTGTCTCTGCATCTTCAGCACATGTGGTGCTTGTGGAGCAATCCCCAGTTTTTAGAATAATTCAGCATGAGCAAGGAGTGCCTGATTCTAAGGCTGAGTGATAACAGAGGCCTAGTGCTCTGCCTCGTAGGAAATCACCACATCATGCCAACATCCTTTGCCCTTCATTTTCTGACATTCTCCAAATGCACACAGTTGGCATCTCTTTATCTGCCACATTGAGCATGTTGCTGACTCAAATTCCATCTCTGCTCCTTACCGGAGAAGCATCTGCTTGCTTACAGCGGTGGCCGCTACTTCGTAATGCGCCATGTGGTAGTGCCACGTGGTAGTGCCACAGCATCAGTTATAGAGCAGCAGAGAGGCAGAGGCTAAGTTGTAGGGCAGACACTGCTGGCCCCAGGGCTTCCATAGGGCGCCACCCCATCCCTGTCGGCACAGCAGCATGCTTGCCCATTGCCCCGTGTGTAGGGCACAAGGACCACCTGGTCGCAAACAGGCACTTTAATGATGTTACCGTAAAATCTCGGCGACAGTACTGCATAAGTCAGCCCATGGGGCACCTTTGGGGTGTCAGAGCTTAATTGTAATGGTCTGAGTAAAGAGAGGCATTTGAAGTGGCACAATCAGTCGAGTAGGCAATGGGGCATGAAATGGGAGCGCTCTGGTGGAAAGATCCTTGCATCAGCCAATTCAGGGAGCAATGTGGGATGACAAGGGCAAGTTCTTGGAGCAATGTAGACAGCAGCTGGATCATCTGTGCATCTGTGGCAGCACTGGCATGGCGTTGTTAAGGCTAACATTACTTTTTTTGCCGGGTCAATATATCCATTGTTGCCTCAGTAAAACCACTCTAATTCTGGATTGATATTGTGTTGACTGAATAAACAATAGAATTGGATAAACTGGCTTCTCAATTTTAGGAGGACAATGTAGACAGAATTGCTTTAATGAAGCTGGAATTACCAATTTGAGGTACTAATATAGATGCTAGCATGATCATTTATTTTACTGGGAAAACACTGAAATTGCATGTTTAAACTGCATCCTCATATTTTGGGCAATCTCTACGTGTCTACATTGCATTCAGAAAATTGTGCTAATTTAAAACAATGAAATGGCATTGTTGCCTAAGTAAAATTCACTATCATGTGCACATTCAGGCGAGGACCTTATATCTAGCATGATCATTTCTACTGTGGCAAGACTGGCATGCATGGAGCCGCTGAAAGTGTCATGGCATTGACAATTTTTGAATAACCGGCAGATGTAAACGGTATTGGCACCGTGAAAAATTGATATGCCAATTTCTGAACTGACCAGCTGGCACATCTAGCTGAACTTGGTATACTTAGTAATCTGGCATCTGGTGGCAATGCTCTTGACGTCAATTCTAATTTTAGTTTATGTTCTGAAAGCCCTGTGACCCAGAAGTGTATGGATTAAAAAAACACAGTATACCAGGGGCCTATTTAATACAATCTCCGTCCACTGCTCATAGAAATGACTTTCTACGGCTAAGACTTAATTTGTGGCCCACAAGACAGGTCCTGATGCGCAGGAAGATCATTCATGATGAATTGAATCTATGTCGCTTTTGCCTAGAGGATACAGAAAGAGAAGATTTCCAGCAGCTATTGACTGAGTGCAAGGCACTCATACCGCAGCGCCAACAGCACTTTAAAGCAATTGTGGACCAATATGAAGTCACAACGTCTACTACTTTATGGCAAATTATCTACTCGGGCTCTTCTGTCAAAGTGAGAAGTCGAGCCTTGGCGCTGTTGTATGGTCTCAAACTTCAGGAGAATACTGGGGCACTTGCTGATGAAGCTTAAAGTTGTTATCAAGGATTGACATTTTTGCTTACTTTCTTTCCTTTTTCTTGCATTATATATAGGTGAATGTATATATACTGTGTTATTTATAGTGATTTTAATCATAAGTGGTAATAACTATTATCTGTTAATAGTGTTAAGTTGATTTTTTCAGCTATATCAATAAAAAAAAGAAAGCACTGATTGTATTTTAGCTGCTAGAACACAAACTATGATGTGTATTCAGTTATACATCTTCTGCCTGGCAACACAATGTTTGTGATGACTTTCCTGCTGTGAACGTCTGTTGCCTACTGTGATCTGGCCTCTGATGCATTGGAATATTTCATGTGTATCCCTGCATGCACTGCACGTGCCCAATCAAGCAGCATAACGCACGCATTCCACCTCTTGACTCGTCATCACGTGTGGTTGTCCTTTGCGCCTGTTTCAGCTTCCAAGAAAGTGACAGCCTCTAATGACCAGAATCAGATCATATGTTCAGCTGTGCTCTCTCATCCCCAGACATGGCTCATCATCTGAGACCGTCCCTGCATCACCCCCATCAGAGAGAAAGTGACAGCCTCTAATGACCAGAATCAGATCATGTGTTCAGCTGTGCTCTCTCATCCCCAGGCATGGCTCATCACCAGAGACCTTCCCTGTATATCCCCCATCAGAGAGAAAGTGACAGCCTATAATGACCAGAATCAGATCATATGTTCAGCTGTGCTCTATCCTCCCCAGACAGGGCTCATCACCAGATACCTTCCCTGTATATCCCCCATCAGAGAGAAAGTGACAGCCTCTAATGACCAGAATCAGATCATATGTTCAGCTGTGCTCTCTCATCCCCAGACATGGCTCATCATCTGAGACCGTCCCTGCATCACCCCCATCAGAGAGAAAGTGACAGCCTCTAATGACCAGAATCAGATCATGTGTTCAGCTGTGCTCTCTCATCCCCAAACATGGCTCATCACCAGAGACCTTCCCTGTATATCCCCCATCAGAGAGAAAGTGACAGCCTATAATGACCAGAATCAGATCATATGTACAGCTGTGCTCTATCCTCCCCAGACAGGGCTCATCACCAGATACCTTCCCTGTTTATCCCCCATCAGAGAGAAAGTGACAGCCTCTAATGACCAGAATCAGATCATATGTTCAGCTGTGCTCTCTCATCCCCAGACATGGCTCATCATCTGAGACTGTCCCTGCATCACCCCCATCAGGGAGAAAGTGACAGCCTCTAATGACCAGAATCAGATCATGTGTTCAGCTGTGCTCTCTCATCCACAGACATGGCTCATCACCAGAGACCTTCCCTGTATATCCCCCATCAGAGAGAAAGTGACAGCCTATAATGACCAGAATCAGATCATATGTTCAGCTGTGCTCTATCCTCCCCAGACAGGGCTCATCACCAGATACCTTCCCTGTATATCCCCCATCAGAGAGAAAGTGACAGCCTCTAATGACCAGAATCAGATCATATGTTCAGCTGTGCTCTCTGCTCCCCAGACAGGGCTCATCACCAGATACCTTCCCTGTATATCCCCCATCAGAGAGAAAGTGACAGCCTCTAATGACCAGAATCAGATCATATGTTCAGCTGTGCTCTCTCATCCCCAGACATGGCTCATCACCAGAGACCTTCCCTGCATCACCCCCATCAGAGAGAAAGTGACAGCCTCTAATGACCCGAATCAGATCATATGTTCAGCTGTGCTCTCTCATCCCCAGACATGGCTCATCACCAGAGACAGTCCCTGCATCACCCCCATCAGAGAGAAAGTGACAGCCTCTAATGACCAGAATCAGATCATATGTTCAGCTGTGCTCTCTCATCCCCAGACATGGCTCATCACCAGAGACCTTCCCTGCATCAACCCCATCAGAGAGAAAGTGACAGCCTCTAATGACCAGAATCAGATCATATGTTCAGCTGTGCTCTCTCATCCCCAGACATGGCTCATCACCAGATACCTTCCCTGTATATCCCCCATCAGAGAGAAAGTGACAGCCTCTAATGACCAGAATCAGATCATATGTTCAGCTGTGCTCTCTCATCCCCAGACATGGCTCATCATCAGAGACGGTCCCTGCATCACCCCATCAGAGAGAAAGTGACAGCCTCTAATGACCAGAATCAGATCAAGTGTTCAGCTGTGCTCTCTCATCCCCAGACATGGCTCATCATCAGAGACCGCCCCTGCATCACCCCCATCAGAGAGAAAGTGTAACGCTCACCTGATTCCCGTAGAGGCGCCGGTCTTGACTGGGCGTATACCGTATCTTCAAAGGTGATGTGTAACACACGGCTGGCTCTTTGGGCTGGACCTCTGTGCACTGTATGTCTGACTCGAAGGGTAAGATGTCTGCAGATAGAAAATATGGGATTAAGGAACTAGGTTATTGAATGTCTCTCTCTTCTTCCCTTTCTCTTCTCCTGTAGAACCCCAAAGGTTAACGCTCTCACCTTAGGTAAGTGAACGCTGTGCTCTCCATCTGCCTCGGGGCAGGGTGCTGTAACCAGTTTCTTCACTGGATAAGGGGAGCAGGCCTCTTGACTTCAGAGGACTGCTGTCCGTCGTTTACTGCACGAACGGTAAGTTTCGAGTAATTCTAATGTCTTTAAAGTCTTTAGTAATGATGTCTCTTGTTTTGCAGGGTTCCGGCGATGGCAGATGACGGGCTAAAGTGAGTTGAAGATGGAGCCCGTGTGATGAATAGAAGCGCCTGGAAGCACGTAAGTAAGCGCTTGTTGCCTGCTTCACGATGCGCTCTAACTGTCTTTTTATTTTGCAGGTACTAGTTCGGAGCGGCTGCAGGGTGCCGGAATACCCACTGGGTTAGATGTGGAAAGGAGTAATGGCACGTGAGTATTAAAGTTCCCCAATGTCTTTAAACGCACCTTGTTTTGTCTTTCAGATGCGGGATGCAGCGCCGAAGGCCTCCGGAGCGTGCGAAGAGTTGGTAAGCTTTTGTCTTTCAGATGCCGGAATGCAGTGTGAAGACCTCCGGAGCGCACGAAGAGTAGGTAAGCCTTTGTCTTTCAGATGCCGGAACGCAGCGCGAGGCGTTGGTGACAGCCGATGGACCAGGTAAGTGAAGAGCTGTCACTGAAGACCGTAATGCTAACCTGTTCTTTCTTGTCTTTATAGGTGTTGCTGAAGACTGGATTCAGGATGGTAAGCCTTTTTCCTTAGGCCCAGGATCAGATGCAGAAGACACGATGAGCGTTCTGCTGCAGAGGATGCAGAATAACGCAAAGCAAGATTCATCCATCGGGTGTGGTTTAAATAGCCTCCTGTAGTGCTTAGGTGTCTCCTTCCACAGCCACGCCTAGGTAAGAAAAGAGTTCCTGCTTTCCAGAAGAGTTCCAGTGTTCTGAATCTAGGGAGTGGCTCCTGCCCCACCCAACAGGAAAAGTAGTTCCAAACAGAAGAGGATCAGAGGCTCAACTGGCAGGCAAGTAAGCAGCATGGTCTGCTGCAGGTAAGTCCACCCAAGCATTATGAGCCCGGCGCTTCCAGCGCTGGGACTGGGCATATTTATGAGCCTGGTGCCACTGGCGCCAGGACTGGGTCCAAAAGGTCCCAATTGGGACTGGTTGGCACTCGGAACCTGGGTTATGGATCTGCTTCCAAGGGAGTTGGGATAACCCTGACCTTTTGGAAGCAGAGATCATGACAGTACCCCCCCTCAAGGCCCCTCCCAAACCGGGCTTCTCTGGGGGTTTTGGCTTGTCAGGAAATGTTCGGTGAAATCTTTTGATTAGGCGAGGAGCGTGGACATATTCAGCAGGTTCCCAGGATCTCTCTTGGGGGCCGTAGCCTTTCCAGTCAATTAGGTAAAATAGTTTAGATTTGGAGATCTTGGAGTCCAGAATGCTTTTGACTTCAAACTTGAGTTCTCCATCAACTAGGATAGGTTTTGGAGATTTAGTTAGTCGGGTTTGAGGTTGCACGGGTTTTAATAGAGAGACGTGGAAGACCGGATGTATCTTCATGTGCGGGGGCAAGTCCAACTTGACCGCTACTGGGTTTACTATGGTAGTGATGGAATAGGGACCAAGGTATCTTGGGTTGAATGTGCGTGGCCCTTTTAGAGGTAGATATTTGGTGGATAACCAGACTTGATCCCCTACTTGATATTGAGGGGCTTCCTTCCGATGTTGATCTGCTCCTTTCTTGTATTGTTCTTTAGCCCTTTGAAGGTGCGAAACAGCTTCCTTAAAGGCTTGGGTGATTGTAGAATGCAGGTAGTCTACTGCTGGTGTTTCAAGATCTTGGAGGGGATCCAACTCCGAGGTTCGAGGGTGACTGCCGTACAAAAGAAAAAACGGGGTTTTCCCAGTTCCCGAATGGGCAGAGTTATTGTAGGCATATTCGGCTATCCAAAAGATGTCTTTCCAAGTTTTTTCAGTTTGTTGCAGCATGCAGCGTAAATACTGTTCCAGCGTTTGATTGGTCCTCTCGGTTTGTCCGTCGGTCTGAGGGTGGTGACTGGTCGATAGTCTCACATCAATTTGAGCCGACCGACAGCAACTTCGCCACAAATGAGAAATAAATTGACTACCTCGATCCGAAATTAGAACCGAAGGAAAACCGTGCAGTCGGACGATGTTTTCGAGAAATTCTCGGGCCAGAGTTGCTGCTGTTGGCAAGCCTTTGAGCGGAATGAAATGCGCCATCTTGGAGAATAAGTCCACGATTACTAGAATCGTATTGTATCCGGAGCATGGAGGTAGATCGGTGATGAAGTCCATAGAAAGCGTATGCCAAGGGCGAGGTGGGATGTCAATAGGGCGTAAGAGGCCTGCTGGTCTTTCCTTTTGACTCTTGTTTTGGGCGCATACTCCACAGGACATTATAAAGTCTCTGATATCTTTTTTCCAAGACGGCCACCAGAAGTAGCGCTTGATCTTTTCTGAGGTCTTGGCCATACCGGGATGTCCTTCCATTAAAGAATCGTGATAACAAGAGATTACTTTTTTCTGTAAATCTGTGCTGGGTAGGTATAATCGTTCTTGGAAATACAATAAGTTGTCCTTTACTACAAAGTCCTTTCCCTGCAGATGCCAATTCTGTATGTCTGCTGGAGTTACAAGTTGCCTGGCTTTATCCTTAACTTCCTCTATGGATTCTGTGGCGATTACACCCAGAATTCTTTGTTCGGGAATGATTGGTACAGGTTTAGGGTTGATCAAGTGTTCTTCCACTCCCATCCGAGAAAGGGCATCAGCTTTACCGTTCTTTGTACCAGGTCGATAGGTAATTATGAAGTCAAACTCGGCAAAGAATAATGCCCAACGGAGTTGTCTAGAGGATTGGGCTTTTGCGGTTTTCAAATATTGCAGGTTTCGGTGATCCGTAATCACAGTAACGGTGTGTCGGGCCCCCAGCAGATAATGCCGCCAAGCCTTAAAGGCAGACTTGATAGCCAGAAGTTCCTTTTCAGTAATCGTGTAATTGATTTCAGGAGGCGAGAATTTGCGGGACCAAAATGCCACGGGATGCAACTGATTGGTTAGCGGGTCCTTTTGTGATAGAACTGCCCCCATGGCAAGGCTTGAAGCATCAGTTTCCACGATGAAGGGGAGTTCGGGGCGAGGGTGTTTTAAGATTGGTGCAGAGATAAATTTAGTCTTCAAATCCTGGAAAGCTTGTTCCGCCTCGGTAGACCATTCAAAACGTTTGTTTTTCTTTAACAAGGCAGTGATGGGCTGGACTATTCGAGAGAATTCGGGGATAAACCTGCGGTAAAAGCCTAATATGCTTTGCACACCTTTTACGGAGGATGGTGATGGCCATTTGAGAACTGCATCGACCTTCTTTGAATCCATACGCACTCCGCCAGGTGATAATATGAATCCCAAGAATTCAACTTCAGTCACGTTGAAAACACATTTTTCCAACTTAGCGAAAAGTTTGTGTTGACGCAATCTTTCGAGGACCATTTTCACGTGTTTCCGATGTTCAGATTCCGATGAAGAATAAACGAGGATGTCGTCAATGTAAATAACAACACACACATCTATGAGCTCTCTGAGGACATCGTTCATAAAATATTGAAAGGCGGCCGGGGCATTGCAAAGTCCGAAGGGCATGACCTGATATTCAAATAGCCCATACTTGGTGCGGAAGGCCGTCTTCCATTCATCGCCCTCTTTTACTCGTACCAAGTGGTAAGCTCCTCTAAGATCCAGCTTTGTATATATGCATGCTTTTCTGACTTGGTCCAGGAGTTCAGGGATCAAAGGTAACGGATATCTATTCTTAACGGTGATCTGGTTCAGGGAGCGATAATCTATACAAGTTTTAAGGTCTCCTTCCTTTTTTGGAACGAAGAACAAAGCTGAAGAAGCAGGGGACTTGGAAGGACGAATAAACCCATTTGCCAGGTATTGATCCAGGTATTGTCGAAGGTGAAGGTTCTCAGGCTCGGTGAGGGCATAAATTCTACTACAAGGAGGAGTAGATCCAGGTATCAGGTCTATCTGGCAGTCATAAGACCTATGAGGAGGTAGAGAGTTAGCCTGATCCTTCCGGAAAACATCTTGGTATTCTAGGTATTCGGGAGGTAACTGGGGAGTTTCTGAAGAAATTGCTGCCAGTGCAACACCAGGTGGAGGGTGACAAGTAGAGACACATTCTGGAAACTGGACCGTTCTTGCTCGCCAATCGATCAGAGGATTGTGTTTCTCTAACCAAGGTATTCCTAGAATAATCTGAAACTGAGGGGCCTTGATCACATCGAACACGATCTTCTCATGGTGTCCATCTTGACTTACTAGCGTCACCTCTTGAGTGGTATGCGTTACTGGCCCGGAGGCTATCTCCGTACCATCCACCGTAGTAATGACGTCCTTTACAGCCTTGGGACAAAGAGTTAGATTCATCCTCAAAACCATTTCATGATCCACATAATTGCCGATGGCACCGCTGTCGACGTAAGCTTCAATTGCATGTAATCGATCCGGGTTATCAGGGCTAATGAGGACCATAGGTATCACGAAATGCGAGGTCACGGAACTGGTTTTCACGCTCGGCAAGAGGACCTCTATTCTTGTCGGGCGAGGTCGTTTCCCTGCTCAGAGTTTATAACTTTGGTAACTGCAGCTCCTACTGCCTTCTTGGCAGGTTTCACCGGACAGTCTCGAAGAAAGTGCCCTGAGTTTCCGCAATAGAGGCATAATTGCAACTGTTTTCTCCTTTCCCGCTCCTTTTGTGTTAGAGGACCTTTCAGACCCCCTATTTGCATGGGTTCCCCGGAGTCTACTCCTTTGGAAGGAGTTGGCGGTTTGGAAAATACTCGAGCATCAAACTTGGAACGATCGGCCTTCCTGTTCTGCAGTCTGTGATCTATTTGAACGACTAAGTCTATATAGTCCGAACAATCTTGTGGGGGATTCACTACTTGGGCTAACACATCTTTGAGCTCTCTACGTAGACCTCTATAAAACAGCGTAATCCTTTTGTCCTCAGGCCATTGAGTTTCCACTATCAGTCTGTTGAAAGAAGCAATATAAGCCAAAAGGTCTTGATTACCTTGTCGCAACGAAAGAAGCTCATTGTCCAAGGCCTGCCCCTGTGAATGTCTTGCGAACAGTTTTTCCATACTGAGCTGAAAAGCTTGAAAATCATGGAGGACCGGATCATCTTGATTTACTAGAGGGATCGACCAGTCTGCCGCATTGCCACTAAGGTACGAAAGCACGAAAGCTACTTTAGCTTGATCAGTTGGAAAGGCTGCTGGCCGGCATAAGAAATGCAACCGGCACTGATTGATAAATACTGCAAACCTCTTTGGGTCACCAGAAAATCGTTCGGGCGGAGCCAGAGGTACATTCCCAGGTAGGTTGATCTGCACTGGATTCATAGAGGATGTAGAAGGAAGATTTCCCCCAGATGCGGGTAACGGGGTCTGTCCGGCTTGTGACTGTAGCAATTGTCTAGCGAGATCATCTGTTCGCTCCTTGGAAATAATCAGTTCCCTTCTTAGAGCGTTCGTTTCCTGACGGGCTGCATGCACTTCTGCCCTTAGTTCCCCAAGTAACTGGGCTAGCTGGTCGGTATCCGAGGTTTCCATAGCGCCTGGACGGGAGTTTTGTGGTAGGCTTTGCGTTCTGTAACGCTAGCCTGATTCCCGTAGAGGCGCTGGTCTTGACTGGGCGTATACCGTATCTTCAAAGGTGATGTGTAACACACGGCTGGCTCTTTGGGCTGGACCTCTGTGCACTGTATGTCTGACTCGAAGGGTAAGATGTCTGCAGATAGAAAATATGGGATTAAGGAACTAGGTTATTGAATGTCTCTCTCTTCTTCCCTTTCTCTTCTCCTGTAGAACCCCAAAGGTTAACGCTCTCACCTTAGGTAAGTGAACACTGTGCTCTCCATCTGCCTCGGGGCAGGGTGCTGTAACCAGTTTCTTCACTGGATAAGGGGAGCAGGCCTCTTGACTTCAGAGGACTGCTGTCCGTCGTTTACTGCACGAACGGTAAGTTTCGAGTAATTCTAATGTCTTTAAAGTCTTTAGTAATGATGTCTCTTGTTTTGCAGGGTTCCGGCGATGGCAGATGACGGGCTAAAGTGAGTTGAAGATGGAGCCCGTGTGATGAATAGAAGCGCCTGGAAGCACGTAAGTAAGCGCTTGTTGCCTGCTTCACGATGCGCTCTAACTGTCTTTTTATTTTGCAGGTACTAGTTCGGAGCGGCTGCAGGGTGCCGGAATACCCACTGGGTTAGATGTGGAAAGGAGTAATGGCACGTGAGTATTAAAGTTCCCCAATGTCTTTAAACGCACCTTGTTTTGTCTTTCAGATGCGGGATGCAGCGCCGAAGGCCTCCGGAGCGTGCAAAGAGTTGGTAAGCTTTTGTCTTTCAGATGCCGGAATGCAGTGTGAAGACTTCCGGAGCGCACGAAGAGTAGGTAAGCCTTTGTCTTTCAGATGCCGGAACGCAGCGCGAGGCGTTGGTGACAGCCGATGGACCAGGTAAGTGAAGAGCTGTAACTGAAGACTGTAATGCTAACCTGTTCTTTCTTGTCTTTATAGGTGTTGCTGAAGACTGGATTCAGGATGGTAAGCCTTTTTCCTTAGGCCCAGGATCAGATGCAGAAGACACGATGAGCGTTCTGCTGCAGAGGATGCAGAATAACGCAAAGCAAGATTCATCCATCGGGTGTGGTTTAAATAGCCTCCTGTAGTGCTTAGGTGTCTCCTTCCACAGCCACGACTAGGTAAGAAAAGAGTTCCTGCTTTCCAGAAGAGTTCCAGTGTTCTGAATCTAGGGAGTGGCTCCTGCCCCACCCAACAGGAAAAGTAGTTCCAAACAGAAGAGGATCAGAGGCTCAACTGGCAGGCAAGTAAGCAGCATGGTCTGCTGCAGGTAAGTCCACCCAAGCGTTATGAGCCCGGCGCTTCCAGCGCTGGGACTGGGCATATTTATGAGCCTGGTGCCACTGGTGCCAGGACTGGGTCCAAAAGGTCCCAATTGGGACTGGTTGGCACTCGGAACCTGGGTTATGCATCTGCTTCCAAGGGAGTTGGGAAAACCCTGACCTTTTGGAAGCAGTGATCATGACAGAAAGTGACAGCCTCTAATGACCAGAATCAGATCATGTGTTCAGCTGTGCTCTCTCATCCCCAGACATGGCTCATCACCAGAGACCTTTCCTGTATATCCCCCATCAGAGAGAAAGTGACAGCCTCTAATGACCAGAATCAGATCATATGTTCAGCTGTGCTCTATCCTCCCCAGACAGGGCTCATCACCAGATACCTTCCCTGTCTCTCCCCCATCAGAGAGAAAGTGACAGCCTCTAATGACCAGAATCAGATCATATGTTCAGCTGTGCTCTCTGCTCCCCAGACAGGGCTCATCACCAGATACCTTCCCTGTATATCCCCCATCAGAGAGAAAGTGACAGCCTCTAATGACCAGAATTAGATCATATGTTCAGCTGTGCTATCTCATCCCCAGACATGGCTCATCACCAGAGACCTTCCCTGCATAACCCCCATCAGAGAGAAAGTGACAGCCTCTAATGACCAGAATCAGATCATATGTTCAGCTGTGCTCTCTGCTCCCCAGACAGGGCTCATCACCAGATACCTTCCCTGTATATCCCCCATCAGAGAGAAAGTGACAGCCTCTAATGACCAGAATCAGATCATATGTTCAGCTGTGCTCTCTCATCCCCAGACATGGCTCATCACCAGAGACAGTCCCTGCATCACCCCCATCAGAGAGAAAGTGACAGCCTCTAATGACCAGAATCAGATCATATGTTCAGCTGTGCTCTCTCATCCCCAGACATGGCTCATCATCAGAGACCGTCCCTGCATCACCCCCATCAGAGAGAAAGTGACAGCCTCTAATGACCAGAATCAGATCATGTGTTCAGCTGTGCTCTCTCATCCCCAGACATGGCTCATCACCAGAGACCTTCCCTGTATATCCCCCATCAGAGAGAAAGTGACAGCCTCTAATGACCAGAATCAGATCATATGTTCAGCTGTGCTCTATCCTCCCCAGACAGGGCTCATCACCAGATACCTTCCCTGTATCTCCCCCATCAGAGAGAAAGTGACAGCCTCTAATGACCAGAATCAGATCATGTGTTCAGCTGTGCTCTCTGCTCCCCAGACAGGGCTCATCACCAGATACCTTCCCTGTATATCCCCCATCAGAGAGAAAGTGACAGCCTCTAATGACCAGAATCAGATCATATGTTCAGCTGTGCTCTCTCATCCCCAGACATGGCTCATCACCAGAGTCAGTCCCTGCATCACCCCCATCAGAGAGAAAGTGACAGCCTCTAATGACCAGAATCAGATCATATGTTCAGCTGTGCTCTCTCATCCCCAGACATGGCTCATCACCAGAGACCTTCCCTGCATCAACCCCATCAGAAAGAAAGTGACAGCCTCTAATGACCAGAATCAGATCATATGTTCAGCTGTGCTCTCTGCTCCCCAGACAGTGCTCATCACCAGATACCTTCCCTGTATATCCCCCATCAGAGAGAAAGTGACAGACTGCAATGACCAGAATCAGATCATATGTTCAGCTGTGCTCTCTCATCCCCAGACAGGGCTCATCACCAGAGACAGTCCCTGCATCACCCCCATCAGAGAGAAAGTGACAGCCTCTAATGACCAGAATCAGATCATATGTTCAGCTGTGCTCTCTCATCCCCAGACATGGCTCATCACCAGAGACCTTCCCTGCATCAACCCCATCAGAGAGAAAGTGACAGCCTCGAATGACCAGAATCAGATCACATGTTCAGCTGTGCTCTCTCATCCCCAGACATGTCTCATTACCAGAGACCTTCCCTGCATCACCCCCATTAGAGAGAAAGTGACAGGATCTAATAACCAGAATCAGATCATATGTTCAGCTGTGCTCTCTCATCTCCAGACATGGCTCATCACCAGATACCTTCCCTGTATCTCCCCCATCAGAGAGCAAGTGACAGCCTCTAATGACCAGAATCAGATCACGTGTTCTGCTGCGCTCTCACATCCCCAGACATGGCTCATCACCAGATACCTTCCCTGCATCTCTCCCATCAGAGAGAAAGTGATAGCCTCTAATGACCAGAATCAGATCATATGTTCAGCTGTGCTCTCTCATCCCCAGACATGGCTCATCATCAGAGACCGTCCCTGCATCACCCCCATCAGAGAGAAAGTGACAGCCTCTAATGACCAGAATCAGATCATGTGTTCAGCTGTGCTCTCTCATCCCCAGACATGGCTCATCACCAGAGACCTTCCCTGTATATCCCCCATCAGAGAGAAAGTGACAGCCTCTAATGACCAGAATCAGATCATATGTTCAGCTGTGCTCTATCCTCCCCAGACAGGGCTCATCACCAGATACCTTCCCTGTATCTCCCCCATCAGAGAGAAAGTGACAGCCTCTAATGACCAGAATCAGATCATGTGTTCAGCTGTGCTCTCTGCTCCCCAGACAGGGCTCATCACCAGATACCTTCCCTGTATATCCCCCATCAGAGAGAAAGTGACAGCCTCTAATGACCAGAATCAGATCATATGTTCAGCTGTGCTCTCTCATCCCCAGACATGGCTCATCACCAGAGTCAGTCCCTGCATCACCCCCATCAGAGAGAAAGTGACAGCCTCTAATGACCAGAATCAGATCATATGTTCAGCTGTGCTCTCTCATCCCCAGACATGGCTCATCACCAGAGACCTTCCCTGCATCAACCCCATCAGAGAGAAAGTGACAGCCTCTAATGACCAGAATCAGATCATATGTTCAGCTGTGCTCTCTGCTCCCCAGACAGTGCTCATCACCAGATACCTTCCCTGTATATCCCCCATCAGAGAGAAAGTGACAGCCTGCAATGACCAGAATCAGATCATATGTTCAGCTGTGCTCTCTCATCCCCAGACAGGGCTCATCACCAGAGACAGTCCCTGCATCACCCCCATCAGAGAGAAAGTGACAGCCTCTAATGACCAGAATCAGATCATATGTTCAGCTGTGCTCTCTCATCCCCAGACATGGCTCATCACCAGAGACCTTCCCTGCATCAACCCCATCAGAGAGAAAGTGACAGCCTCGAATGACCAGAATCAGATCACATGTTCAGCTGTGCTCTCTCATCCCCAGACATGTCTCATCACCAGAGACCTTCCCTGCATCACCCCCATTAGAGAGAAAGTGACAGGATCTAATAACCAGAATCAGATCATATGTTCAGCTGTGCTCTCTCATCCCCAGACATGGCTCATCACCAGATACCTTCCCTGTATCTCCCCCATCAGAGAGCAAGTGACAGCCTCTAATGACCAGAATCAGATCAGGTGTTCTGCTGCGCTCTCACATCCCCAGACATGGCTCATCACCAGATACCTTCCCTGCATCTCTCCCATCAGAGAGAAAGTGATAGCCTCTAATGACCAGAATCAGATCATATGTTCAGCTGTGCTCTCTCATTCCCAGACATGTATCATCACCAGAGACCTTCCCTGTATCTCCCCCATCAGAGAGCAAGTGACAGCCTCTAATGACCAGAATCAGATCACGTGTTCTGCTGCGCTCTCTCATCCCCAGACATGGCTCATCACCAGATACCTTCCCTGTCTCTCCCCCATCAGAGAGCAAGTGACAGCCTCTAATGACCAGAATCAGATCATGTGTTCTGCTGCTCTCTCTCATCCCCAGACATGGCTCATCACCAGAGACCTTCCCTGCATCACCCCGATCAGAGAGAAAGTGACAGCCTCTAGTGACCAGAATCAGATCATATGTTCAGCTGTGCTCCCTCATCCACAGACATGGCTCATCACCAGATACCTTCCCTGTATCTCCCCCATCCAAGAGCAAGTGACAGCCTCTAATGACCAGAATCAGATCCTGTGTTCAGCTGTGCTCTCTCATGCCCAGACATGGCTCATCACCAGGGACCTTCCCTGCATCACCCCCATCAGAGAGAAAGTGACAGCCTCTAATGACAAGAATCAGATCATGTGTTCAGCTGTGCTCTCTGCTCCCCAGACAGGGCTCATCACCAGATACCTTCCCTGTATATCCCCCATCAGAGAGAAAGTGACAGCCTCTAATGACCAGAATCAGATCATATGTTCAGCTGTGCTCTATCCTCCCCAGACAGGGCTCATCACCAGATACCTTCCCTGTATCTCCCCCATCAGAGAGAAAGTGACAGCCTCTAATGACCAGAATCAGATCATGTGTTCAGCTGTGCTCTCTGCTCCCCAGACAGGGCTCATCACCAGATACCTTCCCTGTATATCCCCCATCAGAGAGAAAGTGACAGCCTCTAATGACCAGAATCAGATCATATGTTCAGCTGTGCTCTCTCATCCCCAGACATGGCTCATCACCAGAGTCAGTCCCTGCATCACCCCCATCAGAGAGAAAGTGACAGCCTCTAATGACCAGAATCAGATCATATGTTCAGCTGTGCTCTCTCATCCCCAGACATGGCTCATCACCAGAGACCTTCCCTGCATCAACCCCATCAGAGAGAAAGTGACAGCCTCTAATGACCAGAATCAGATCATATGTTCAGCTGTGCTCTCTGCTCCCCAGACAGTGCTCATCACCAGATACCTTCCCTGTATATCCCCCATCAGAGAGAAAGTGACAGCCTGCAATGACCAGAATCAGATCATATGTTCAGCTGTGCTCTCTCATCCCCAGACAGGGCTCATCACCAGAGACAGTCCCTGCATCACCCCCATCAGAGAGAAAGTGACAGCCTCTAATGACCAGAATCAGATCATATGTTCAGCTGTGCTCTCTCATCCCCAGACATGGCTCATCACCAGAGACCTTCCCTGCATCAACCCCATCAGAGAGAAAGTGACAGCCTCGAATGACCAGAATCAGATCACATGTTCAGCTGTGCTCTCTCATCCCCAGACATGTCTCATCACCAGAGACCTTCCCTGCATCACCCCCATTAGAGAGAAAGTGACAGGATCTAATAACCAGAATCAGATCATATGTTCAGCTGTGCTCTCTCATCCCCAGACATGGCTCATCACCAGATACCTTCCCTGTATCTCCCCCATCAGAGAGCAAGTGACAGCCTCTAATGACCAGAATCAGATCAGGTGTTCTGCTGCGCTCTCACATCCCCAGACATGGCTCATCACCAGATACCTTCCCTGCATCTCTCCCATCAGAGAGAAAGTGATAGCCTCTAATGACCAGAATCAGATCATATGTTCAGCTGTGCTCTCTCATTCCCAGACATGTATCATCACCAGAGACCTTCCCTGTATCTCCCCCATCAGAGAGCAAGTGACAGCCTCTAATGACCAGAATCAGATCACGTGTTCTGCTGCGCTCTCTCATCCCCAGACATGGCTCATCACCAGATACCTTCCCTGTCTCTCCCCCATCAGAGAGCAAGTGACAGCCTCTAATGACCAGAATCAGATCATGTGTTCTGCTGCTCTCTCTCATCCCCAGACATGGCTCATCACCAGAGACCTTCCCTGCATCACCCCGATCAGAGAGAAAGTGACAGCCTCTAGTGACCAGAATCAGATCATATGTTCAGCTGTGCTCCCTCATCCACAGACATGGCTCATCACCAGATACCTTCCCTGTATCTCCCCCATCCAAGAGCAAGTGACAGCCTCTAATGACCAGAATCAGATCCTGTGTTCAGCTGTGCTCTCTCATGCCCAGACATGGCTCATCACCAGGGACCTTCCCTGCATCACCCCCATCAGAGAGAAAGTGACAGCCTCTAATGACCAGAATCAGATCATATGTTCAGCTGTGCTCTCCCATCCCCAGACATGTATCATCACCAGAGACCTTCCCTGCATCACCCCCATTAGAGAGAAAGTGACAGCCTCTAATGACCAGAATCAGATCATATGTTCAGCTGTGCTCTCTCAGCCGCAGACATGGCTCATCACCAGAATCAGATCATATGTTCAGCTCAGCTCTCTCATCCCCAGACATGGCTCATCACCAGATACCTTCCCTGCATCACCCCACCAGAGAGCAAGTGACAGCCTCTAATGACCAGAATCAGATCACGTGTTCAGCTGTGCTCTCTCATCCCCATACATGGCTCATCATCAGAGACCTTCCCTGCATCACCCCCATCAGAGAGAAAGTGACAGCCTGTAATGACCAGAATCAGATCATATGTTCAGCTGTGCTCTCTCCTCCCCAGACATGGCTCATGACCAGAATCAGATCATATGTTCAGCTGTGCTCTCTCATGCCCAGACATGGCTCATCACCAGAGACCTTCCCTGCATCACCCCCAGCATCACCACCATCAGAGAGAAAGTGACAGCCTCTAATGACCAGAATCAGATCATATGTTCAGCTGTGATCTCATCCCCAGACATGGCTCATCACCAGATACCTTCCCTGTATCTCCCCCATCAGAGAGCAAGTGACAGCCTCTAATGACCAGAATCAGATTACGTGTTCAGATGTGCTCTCTCATCCCCAGACATGGCTCATCATCAGAGACCGTGCCTGCATCACCCCATCAGAGAGACAGTGACAGCCTCTAATGACCAGAATCAGATCATATGTTCAGCTGTGCTCTCTCATCCCCAGACATGGCTCATCACCAGATACCTTCCCTGTATCTCCCCCATCAGAGAGTAAGTGACAGCCTCTAATGACCAGAATCAGATTACGTGTTCAGATGTGCTCTCTCATACCCAGACATGGCTCATCATCAGAGACCTTCCCTGCATCACCCCCAGCATCACCACCATCAGAGAGAAAGTGACAGCCTCTAATGACCAGAATCAGATCATATGTTCAGCTGTGCTCTCTCATCCCCAGACATGGCTCATCACCAGATACCTTCCCTGTATCTCCCCCATCAGAGAGCAAGTGACAGCCTCTAATGATCAGAATCAGATCACGTTTTCAGCTGTGCACTCTCATCCCCAGACATGGCTCATGACCAGAATCAGATCATAAGTTCAGCTGTGCTCTCTCATGCACAGACATGGCTCATCACCAGAGACCTTCCCTGCATCACCCCAGCATCACCACCATCAGAGACAAAGTGACAGCCTCTAATGACCAGAATCAGATCAAGTGTTCAGCTGTGCTCTCTCATCCCCAGACATGGCTCATCACCAGAGACCTTCCCTGCATCACTCCCATCAGAGTGAAAGTGACAGCCTCTAATGACCAGAATCAGATCACGTGTTCTGCTGCGCTCTCTCATCCCCAGACATGGCTCATCACCAGAGACCTTCCCGGCATCACCCCCATCAGAGAGAAAGTGACAGCCTCTAATGACCAGAATCAGATCCTGTGTTCAACTGTGCTCTATCCTCCCCAGACAGGGCTCATCACCAGATACCTTCCCTGTATCTCCCCCATCAGAGAGAAAGTGACAGCCTCTAATGACCAGAATCAGATCATATGTTCAGCTGTGCTCTCTGCTCCCCAGACAGGGCTCATCACCAGATATCTTCCCTGTATATCCCCCATCAGAGAGAAAGTGACAGCCTCTAATGACCAGAATCAGATCATATGTTCAGCTGTGCTCTCTCATCCCCAGACATGGCTCATCACCAGAGACAGTCCCTGCATCACCCCCATCAGAGAGAAAGTGACAGCCTCTAATGACCAGAATCAGATCATATGTTCAGCTGTGCTCTCTCATCCCCAGACATGGCTCATCACCAGAGACCTTCCCTGCATCAACCCCATCAGAGAGAAAGTGACAGCCTCTAATGACCAGAATCAGATCATATGTTCAGCTGTGCTCTCTCATCCCCAGACATGGCTCATCACCAGATACCTTCCCTGTATCTCCCCCATCAGAGAGTAAGTGACAGCCTCTAATGACCAGAATCAGATTACGTGTTCAGATGTGCTCTCTCATACCCAGACATGGCTCATCATCATAGACCTTCCCTGCATCACCCCCAGCATCACCACCATCAGAGAGAAAGTGACAGCCTCTAATGACCAGAATTAGATCACATGTTCAGTTGTGCTCTCTCATCCCCAGACATGGCTCGTCACCAGATACCTTCCCTGTATCTCCCCCATCAGAGAGTAAGTGACAGCCTCTAATGACCAGAATCAGATCCTGTGTTCAGCTGTGCTGTCTCATCCCCAGACATGGCTCATCATCAGAGACCTTCCCTGCATCACCCCATCAGAGAGAAAGTGACAGCCTCTAATGACCAGAATCAGATCATATGTTCAGCTGTGCTCTCTCATCCCCAGACATGGCTCATCACCAGATACCTTCCCTGTATCTCCCCCATCAGAGAGCAAGTGACAGCCTCTAATGATCAGAATTAGATCACGTGTTCAGCTGTGCACTCTCATCCCCAGACATGGCTCATGACCAGAATCAGATCATATGTTCAGCTGTGCTCTCTCATGCAAAGACATGGCTCATCACCAGAGACCTTCCCTGCATCACCCCCAGCATCACCACCATCAGAACCAAAGTGACAGCCTCTAATGACCAGAATCAGATCATGTGTTCAGCTGTGCTCTCTCATCCCCAGACATGGCTCATCACCAGAGTCCTTCCCTGCATCACCCCCATCAGAGTGAACGTGACAGCCTCTAATGACCAGAATCAGATCACGTGTTCTGCTGCGCTCTCTCATCCCCAGACATGGCTCATCACCAGAGACCTTCCCGGCATCACCCCCATCAGAGAGAAAGTGACAGCCTCTAATGACCAGAATCAGATCCTGTGTTCAGCTGTGCTCTCTCATCCCCAGATATGGCTCATCATCAGAGACCTTCCCTGCATCACCCCATCAGAGAGAAAGTGACAGCCTCTAATGACCAGAACCAGATCATGTGTTCAGCTGTGCTCTCTCATCCCCAGACATGGCTCATCACCATAGACCTTCCCTGTATATCCCCCATCAGAGAGAAAGTGACAGCCTCTAATGACCACAATAGGTTCATATGTTCAGCTGTGCTCTATCCTCCCCAGACAGGGCTCATCACCAGATACCTTCCCTGTATCTCCCCCATCAGAGAGAAAGTGACAGCCTCTAATGACCAGAATCAGATCATATGTTCAGCTGTGCTCTCTGCTCCAGAGACAGGGCTCATCACCACATACCTTCCCTGTATATCCCCCATCAGAGAGAAAGTGACAGCCTCTAATGACCAGAATCAGATCATATGTTCAGCTGTGCTCTCTCATCCCCAGACATGGCTCATCACCAGATACCTTCCCTGTATCTCCCCCATCAGAGAGCAAGTGACAGCCTCTAATGATCAGAATCAGATCACGTGTTCAGCTGTGCACTCTCATCCCCAGACATGGCTCATGACCAGAATCAGATCATATGTTCAGCTGTGCTCTCTCATGCACAGACATGGCTCATCACCAGAGACCTTCCCTGCATCACCCCCAGCATCACCACCATCAGAGACAAAGTGACAGCCTCTAATGACCAGAATCAGATCATGTGTTCAGCTGTGCTCTCTCATCCCCAGACATGGCTCATCACCAGAGACCTTCCCTGCATCACCCCCATCAGAGTGAAAGTGACAGCCTCTAATGACCAGAATCAGATCACGTGTTCTGCTGCGCTCTCTCATCCCCAGACATGGCTCATCACCAGAGACCTTCCCGGCATCACCCCCATTAGAGAGAAAGTGACAGCCTCTAATGACCAGAATCAGATCTTGTGTTCAGCTGTGCTCTATCCTCCCCAGACACGGCTCATCACCAGATACCTTCCCTGTATCTCCCCCATCAGAGAGAAAGTGACAGCCTCTAATGACCAGAATCAGATCATATGTTCAGCTGTGCTCTCTGCTCCCCAGACAGGGCTCATCACCAGATACCTTCCCTGTATATCCCCCCTCAGAGAGAAAGTGACAGCCTCTAATGACCAGAATCAGATCATATGTTCAGCTGTGCTCTCTCATCCCCAGACATGGCTCATCACCAGAGACAGTCCCTGCATCACCCCCATCAGAGAGAAAGTGACAGCCTCTAATGACCAGAATCAGATCATATGTTCAGCTGTGCTCTCTCATCCCCAGACATGGCTCATCACCAGAGACCTTCCCTGCATCAACCCCATCAGAGAGAAAGTGACAGCCTCTAATGACCAGAATCAGATCATATGTTCAGCTGTGCTCTCTCATCCCCAGACATGGCTCATCACCAGATACCTTCCCTGTATCTCCCCCATCAGAGAGTAAGTGACAGCCTCTAATGACCAGAATCAGATTACGTGTTCAGATGTGCTCTCTCATACCCAGACATGGCTCATCATCAGAGACCTTCCCTGCATCACCCCCAGAATCACCACCATCAGAGAGAAAGTGACAGCCTCTAATGACCAGAATTAGATCACATGTTCAGTTGTGCTCTCTCATCCCCAGACATGGCTCATCACCAGATACCTTCCCTGTATCTCCCCCATCAGAGAGTAAGTGACAGCCTCTAATGACCAGAATCAGATCCTGTGTTCAGCTGTGCTCTCTCATCCCCAGACATGGCTCATCATCAGAGACCTTCCCTGCATCACCCCATCAGAGAGAAAGTGACAGCCTCTAATGACCAGAATCAGATCATATGTTCAGCTGTGCTCTCTCATCCCCAGACATGGCTCATCACCAGATACCTTCCCTGTATCTCCCCCATCAGAGAGCAAGTGACAGCCTTTAATGATCAGAATTAGATCACGTGTTCAGCTGTGCACTCTCATCCCCAGACATGGCTCATGACCAGAATCAGATCATATGTTCAGCTGTGCTCTCTCATGCACAGACATGGCTCATCACCAGAGACCTTCCCTGCATCACCCCCAGCATCACCACCATCAGAACCAAAGTGACAGCCTCTAATGACCAGAATCAGATCATGTGTTCAGCTGTGCTCTCTCATCCCCAGACATGGCTCATCACCAGAGTCCTTCCCTGCATCACCCCCATCAGAGTGAACGTGACAGCCTCTAATGACCAGAATGAGATCACGTGTTCTGCTGCGCTCTCTCATCCCCAGACATGGCTCATCACCAGAGACCTTCCCAGCATCACCCCCATCAGAGAGAAAGTGACAGCCTCTAATGACCAGAATCAGATCCTGTGTTCAGCTGTGCTCTCTCATCCCCAGACATGGCTCATCATCAGAGACCTTCCCTGCATCACCCCATCAGAGAGAAAGTGACAGCCTCTAATGACCAGAATCAGATCATGTGTTCAGCTGTGCTCTCTCATCCCCAGACATGGCTCATCACCATAGACCTTCCCTGTATATCCGTCATCAGAGAGAAAGTGACAGCCTCTAATGACCACAATCAGAACATATGTTCAGCTGTGCTCTATCCTCCCCAGACAGGGCTCATCACCAGATACCTTCCCTGTATCTCCCCCATCAGAGAGAAAGTGACAGCCTCTAATGACCAGAATCAGATCATATGTTCAGCTGTGCTCTCTGCTCCAGAGACAGGGCTCATCACCAGATACCTTCCCTGTATATCCCCCATCAGAGAGAAAGTGACAGCCTCTAATGACCAGAATCAGATCATATGTTCAGCTGTGCTCTATCCTCCCCAGACAGGGCTCATCACCAGATACCTTCCCTGCATCACCCCCATCAGAGAGAAAGTGACAGCCTCTAATGACCCGAATCAGATCATATGTTCAGCTGTGCTCTCTGCTCCCCAGACAGGGCTCATCACCAGATACCTTCCCTGTATATCCCCCATCAGAGAGAAAGTGACAGCCTCTAATGACCAGAATCAGATCATATGTTCAGCTGTGCTCTCTGCTCCCCAGACAGGGCTCATCACCAGATACCTTCCCTGTATATCCCCCCTCAGAGAGAAAGTGACAGCCTCTAATGACCAGAATCAGATCATATGTTCAGCTGTGCTCTCTCATCCCCAGACATGGCTCATCACCAGAGACAGTCCCTGCATCACCCCCATCAGAGAGAAAGTGACAGCCTCTAATGACCAGAATCAGATCATATGTTCAGCTGTGCTCTCTCATCCCCAGACATGGCTCATCACCAGAGACCTTCCCTGCATCAACCCCATCAGAGAGAAAGTGACAGCCTCTAATGACCAGAATCAGATCATATGTTCAGCTGTGCTCTCTCATCCCCAGACATGGCTCATCACCAGATACCTTCCCTGTATCTCCCCCATCAGAGAGTAAGTGACAGCCTCTAATGACCAGAATCAGATTACGTGTTCAGATGTGCTCTCTCATACCCAGACATGGCTCATCATCAGAGACCTTCCCTGCATCACCCCCAGAATCACCACCATCAGAGAGAAAGTGACAGCCTCTAATGACCAGAATTAGATCACATGTTCAGTTGTGCTCCCTCATCCCCAGACATGGCTCATCACCAGATACCTTCCCTGTATCTCCCCCATCAGAGAGTAAGTGACAGCCTCTAATGACCAGAATCAGATCCTGTGTTCAGCTGTGCTCTCTCATCCCCAGACATGGCTCATCATCAGAGACCTTCCCTGCATCACCCCATCAGAGAGAAAGTGACAGCCTCTAATGACCAGAATCAGATCATATGTTCAGCTGTGCTCTCTCATCCCCAGACATGGCTCATCACCAGATACCTTCCCTGTATCTCCCCCATCAGAGAGCAAGTGACAGCCTCTAATGATCAGAATTAGATCACGTGTTCAGCTGTGCACTCTCATCCCCAGACATGGCTCATGACCAGAATCAGATCATATGTTCAGCTGTGCTCTCTCATGCACAGACATGGCTCATCACCAGAGACCTTCCCTGCATCACCCCCAGCATCACCACCATCAGAACCAAAGTGACAGCCTCTAATGACCAGAATCAGATCATGTGTTCAGCTGTGCTCTCTAATCCCCAGACATGGCTCATCACCAGAGTCCTTCCCTGCATCACCCCCATCAGAGTGAACGTGACAGCCTCTAATGACCAGAATGAGATCACGTGTTCTGCTGCGCTCTCTCATCCCCAGACATGGCTCATCACCAGAGACCTTCCCAGCATCACCCCCATCAGAGAGAAAGTGACAGCCTCTAATGACCAGAATCAGATCCTGTGTTCAGCTGTGCTCTCTCATCCCCAGACATGGCTCATCATCAGAGACCTTCCCTGCATCACCCCATCAGAGAGAAAGTGACAGCCTCTAATGACCAGAATCAGATCATGTGTTCAGCTGTGCTCTCTCATCCCCAGACATGGCTCATCACCATAGACCTTCCCTGTATATCCGTCATCAGAGAGAAAGTGACAGCCTCTAATGACCACAATCAGAACATATGTTCAGCTGTGCTCTATCCTCCCCAGACAGGGCTCATCACCAGATACCTTCCCTGTATCTCCCCCATCAGAGAGAAAGTGACAGCCTCTAATGACCAGAATCAGATCATATGTTCAGCTGTGCTCTCTGCTCCAGAGACAGGGCTCATCACCAGATACCTTCCCTGTATATCCCCAATCAGAGAGAAAGTGACAGCCTCTAATGACCAGAATCAGATCATATGTTATGCTGTGCTCTCTCATCCCCAGACATGGCTCATCACCAGAGACCTTCCCTGCATCACCCCCATCAGAGAGAAAGTGACAGCCTCTAATGACCCGAATCAGATCATATGTTCAGCTGTGCTCTCTGCTCCCCAGACAGGGCTCATCACCAGATACCTTCCCTGTATATCCCCCATCAGAGAGAAAGTGACAGCCTCTAATGACCAGAATCAGATCATATGTTCAGCTGTGCTCTCTGCTCCCCAGACAGGGCTCATCACCAGATACCTTCCCTGTATATCCCCCCTCAGAGAGAAAGTGACAGCCTCTAATGACCAGAATCAGATCATATGTTCAGCTGTGCTCTCTCATCCCCAGACATGGCTCATCACCATAGACAGTCCCTGCATCACCCCCATCAGAGAGAAAGTGACAGCCTCTAATGACCAGAATCAGATCATATGTTCAGCTGTGCTCTCTCATCCCCAGACATGGCTCATCACCAGAGACCTTCCCTGCATCAACCCCATCAGAGAGAAAGTGACAGCCTCTAATGACCAGAATCAGATCATATGTTCAGCTGTGCTCTCTCATCCCCAGACATGGCTCATCACCAGATACCTTCCCTGTATCTCCCCCATCAGAGAGTAAGTGACAGCCTCTAATGACCAGAATCAGATTACGTGTTCAGATGTGCTCTCTCATACCCAGACATGGCTCATCATCAGAGACCTTCCCTGCATCACCCCCAGAATCACCACCATCAGAGAGAAAGTGACAGCCTCTAATGACCAGAATTAGATCACATGTTCAGTTGTGCTCTCTCATCCCCAGACATGGCTCATCACCAGATACCTTCCCTGTATCTCCCCCATCAGAGAGTAAGTGACAGCCTCTAATGACCAGAATCAGATCCTGTGTTCAGCTGTGCTCTCTCATCCCCAGACATGGCTCATCATCAGAGACCTTCCCTGCATCACCCCATCAGAGAGAAAGTGACAGCCTCTAATGACCAGAATCAGATCATATGTTCAGCTGTGCTCTCTCATCCCCAGACATGGCTCATCACCAGATACCTTCCCTGTATCTCCCCCATCAGAGAGCAAGTGACAGCCTCTAATGATCAGAATTAGATCACGTGTTCAGCTGTGCACTCTCATCCCCAGACATGGCTCATGACCAGAATCAGATCATATGTTCAGCTGTGCTCTCTCATGCACAGACATGGCTCATCACCAGAGACCTTCCCTGCATCACCCCCAGCATCACCACCATCAGAACCAAAGTGACAGCCTCTAATGACCAGAATCAGATCATGTGTTCAGCTGTGCTCTCTCATCCCCAGACATGGCTCATCACCAGAGTCCTTCCCTGCATCACCCCCATCAGAGTGAACGTGACAGCCTCTAATGACCAGAATGAGATCACGTGTTCTGCTGCGCTCTCTCATCCCCAGACATGGCTCATCACCAGAGACCTTCCCAGCATCACCCCCATCAGAGAGAAAGTGACAGCCTCTAATGACCAGAATCAGATCCTGTGTTCAGCTGTGCTCTCTCATCCCCAGACATGGCTCATCATCAGAGACCTTCCCTGCATCACCCCATCAGAGAGAAAGTGACAGCCTCTAATGACCAGAATCAGATCATGTGTTCAGCTGTGCTCTCTCATCCCCAGACATGGCTCATCACCATAGACCTTCCCTGTATATCCGTCATCAGAGAGAAAGTGACAGCCTCTAATGACCACAATCAGAACATATGTTCAGCTGTGCTCTATCCTCCCCAGACAGGGCTCATCACCAGATACCTTCCCTGTATCTCCCCCATCAGAGAGAAAGTGACAGCCTCTAATGACCAGAATCAGATCATATGTTCAGCTGTGCTCTCTGCTCCAGAGACAGGGCTCATCACCAGATACCTTCCCTGTATATCCCCAATCAGAGAGAAAGTGACAGCCTCTAATGACCAGAATCAGATCATATGTTATGCTGTGCTCTCTCATCCCCAGACATGGCTCATCACCAGAGACCTTCCCCTGCATCACCCCCATCAGAGAGAAAGTGACAGCCTCTAATGACCCGAATCAGATCATATGTTCAGCTGTGCTCTCTCATCCCCAGACATGGCTCATCACCAGAGACAGTCCCTGCATCACCCCCATCAGAGAGAAAGTGACAGCCTCTAATGACCAGAATCAGATCATATGTTCAGCTGTGCTCTCTCATCCCCAGACATGGCTCATCACCAGAGACCTTCCCTGTATATCCCCCCTCAGAGAGAAAGTGACAGCCTCTAATGACCAGAATCAGATCATATGTTCAGCTGTGCTCTCTGCTCCCCAGACAGGGCTCATCACCAGATACCTTCCCTGTATATCCCCCATCAGAGAGAAAGTGACAGCCTCTAATGACCAGAATCAGATCATATGTTCAGCTGTGCTCTCTGCTCCCCAGACAGGGCTCATCATCAGAGACCTTCCCTGCATCACCCCCATCAGAGAGAAAGTGACAGCCTCTAATGACCAGAATCAGATCATATGTTCAGCTGTGCTCTCTCATCCCCAGACATGGCTCATCACCAGAGACCTTCCCTGCATCAACCCCATCAGAGAGAAAGTGACAGCCTCGAATGACCAGAATCAGATCATATGTTCAGCTGTGCTCTCTCATCCCCAGATGTGTCTCATCACCAGAGACCTTCCCTGCATCACCCCCATTAGAGAGAAAGTGACAGGATCTAATAACCAGAATCAGATCATATGTTCAGCTGTGCTCTCTCATCCCCAGACATGGCTCATCACCAGATACCTTCCCTGTATCTCCCCCATCAGAGAGCAAGTGACAGCCTCTAATGACCAGAATCAGATCACGTGTTCTGCTGCGCTCTCTCATCCCCAGACATGGCTCATCACCAGATACCTTCCCTGCATCTCTCCCATCAGAGAGAAAGTGATAGCCTCTAATGACCAGAATCAGATCATATGTTCAGCTGTGCTCTCTCATCCCCAGACATGGCTCATTACCAGATACCTTCCCTGTATCTCCCCCATCCGAGAGCAAGTGACAGCCTCTAATGACCAGAATCAGATCCTGTGTTCAGCTGTGCTCTCTCATGCCCAGACATGGCTCATCACCAGAGACCTTCCCTGCATCACCCCCATCAGAGACAAAGTGACAGCCTCTAATGACCAGAATCAGATCATATGTTCAGCTGTGCTCTCTCATCCCCAGACATGTATCATCACCAGAGACCTTCCCTGCATCACCCCCATTAGAGAGAAAGTGACAGCCTCTAATGACCAGAATCAGATCATATGTTCAGCTGTGCTCTCTTATCCGCAGACATGGCTCATCACCAGAATCAGATCATATGTTCAGCTGTGCTCTCTCATCCGCAAACATGGCTCATCACCAGAGACCTTCCCTGTATCTCCCCCATCAGAGAGCAAGTGACAGCCTCTAATGACCAGAATCAGATCAAGTGTTCTGCTGCGCTCTCTCATCCCCAGACATGGCTCATCACCAGATACCTTCCCTGTATCTCCCCCATCAGAGAGCAAGTGACAGCCTCTAATGACCAGAATCAGATCATATGTTCAGCTGTGCTCTCTCATCTCCAGACATGGCTCATCACCAGAGACCTTCCCGGCATCACCCCCATCAGAGAGAAAGTGACAGCCTGTAATGACGAGAATCAGATCATATGTTCAGCTGTGCTCTCTCATCTCCAGACATGGCTCATCACCAGAGACCTTCCCTGCATCACCCCAATCAGAGAGAAAGTGATAGCCTCTAATGACCAGAATCAGATCATATGCCCAGCTGTGCTCTCTCATCTCCAGACATGGTTCATCACCGCAGACCTTCTCTGTATCACCCCCATCAGAGAGAAAGTGACAGCCTCTAATGACCAGAATCAGATCATATGTTCAGCTGTGCTCTCTCATCCCCAGACATGGCTCGTCATCAGAGACCTTCCCTGCATCACCCCATCAGAGAGAAAGTGACAGCCTCTAATGACCTGAATCAGATCCTGTGTTCAGCTGTGCTCTCTCATCTCCAGACATGGCTCATCACCAGAGACCTTCCCTGCATCACCCCCATCAGAGAGAAAGTGATAGCCTCTAATGACCAGAATCAGATCATATGCCCAGCTGTGCTGTCTCGTCCCAAGACATGGCTCATCACCAGAGACCTTCATTGCATCTGCCCCATCAGAGTGAAAGTGACAGCCTCTAATGACGAG
The DNA here is from genome assembly GCF_040938575.1 of Ambystoma mexicanum. NCBI lineage: Eukaryota > Metazoa > Chordata > Amphibia > Caudata > Ambystomatidae > Ambystoma > Ambystoma mexicanum. Next base: position 1,212,492,826 of record NC_090936.1, on the reverse strand, counting down.
AATCAGATCATATGCCCAGCTGTGATCTTTCGTCCCAAGACATGGCTCATCACCAGATACCATCCCTGCATCACCCCATCAGAGAGAAAGTGACAGCCTCTAATGACCTGAATCAGATTATATGTTCAGCTGTGCTCTCTCATCCCCAGACATGCTCATCACCAGATACCTTCCCTGTATCTCCCCCATCAGAGAGCAAGTGACAGCCTCTAATGACCAGAATCAGATCACGTGTTCAGCTGTGCTCTCTCATCCCCATACATGGCTCATCATCAGAGACCTTCCCTGCATCACCCCCATCAGAGAGAAAGTGACAGCCTGTAATGACCAGAATCAGATCATATGTTCAGCTGTGCTCTCTCCTCCCCAGACATGGCTCATGACCAGAATCAGATCATATGTTCAGCTGTGCTCTCTCATGCCCAGACATGGCTCATCACCAGAGACCTTCCCTGAATCACCCCCAGCATCACCACCATCAGAGAGAAAGTGACAGCCTCTAATGACCAGAATCAGGTCATATGTTCAGCTGTGCTCTCATCCCCAGACATGGCTCATCACCAGAGACCTTCCCTGTATCTCCCCCATCAGAGAGCAAGTGACAGCCTCTAATGACCAGAATCAGATTACGTGTTCAGATGTGCTCTCTCATCCCCAGACATGGCTCATCATCAGAGACCGTCCCTGCATCACCCCATCAGAGAGAAAGTGACAGCCTCTAATGACCAGAATCAGATCATATGTTCAGCTTTGCTCTCTCATCCCCAGACATGGCTCATCACCAGATACCTTCCCTGTATCTCCCCCATCAGAGAGTAAGTGACAGCCTCTAATGACCAGAATCAGATTACGTGTTCAGATGTGCTCTCTCATACCCAGACATGGCTCATCATCAGAGACCTTCCCTGCATCACCCCCAGCATCACCACCATCAGAGAGAAAGTGACAGCCTCTAATGACCAGAATTAGATCACATGTTCAGTTGTGCTCTCTCATCCCAAGACATGGCTCATCACCAGATACCATCCCTGCATCACCCCATCAGAGAGAAAGTGACAGCCTCTAATGACCTGAATCAGATTATATGTTCAGCTGTGCTCTCTCATCCCCAGACATGGCTCATCACCAGATACCTTCCCTGTATCTCCCCCATCAGAGAGCAATTGGTAGCCTCAAATGACCAGAATCAGATCACGTGTTCAGCTGTGCTCTCTCATCCCCATACATGGCTCATCATCAGAGACCTTCCCTGCATCACCCCCATCAGAGAGAAAGTGACAGCCTGTAATGACCAGAATCAGATCATATGTTCAGTTGTGCTCTCTCCTCCCCAGACATGGCTCATGACCAGAATCAGATCATATGTTCAGCTGTGCTCTCTCATGCCCAGACATGGCTCATCACCAGAGACCTTCCCTGCATCACCCCCAGCATCACCACCATCAGAGAGAAAGTGACAGCCTCTAATGACCAGAATCAGGTCATATGTCCAGCTGTGCTCTCATCCCCAGACATGGCTCATCACCAGATACCTTCCCTGTATCTCCCCCATCAGAGAGCAAGTGACAGCCTCTAATGACCAGAATCAGATTACGTGTTCAGATGTGCTCTCTCATCCCCAGACATGGCTCATCATCAGAGACCGTCCCTGCATCACCCCATCAGAGAGAAAGTGACAGCCTCTAATGACCAGAATCAGATCATATGTTCAGCTGTGCTCTCTCATCCCCAGACATGGCTCATCACCAGATACCTTCCCTGTATCTCCCCCATCAGAGAGTAAGTGACAGCCTCTAATGACCAGAATCAGATTACGTGTTCAGATGTGCTCTCTCATACCCAGACATGGCTCATCATCAGAGACCTTCCCTGCATCACCCCCAGCATCACCACCATCAGAGAGAAAGTGACAGCCTCTAATGACCAGAATTAGATCACATGTTCAGTTGTGCTCTCTCATCCCCAGACATGGCTCATCACCAGATACCTTCCCTGTATCTCCCCCATCAGAGAGTAAGTGACAGCCTCTAATGACCAGAATCAGATCCTGTGTTCAACTGTGCTCTCTCATCCCCAGACATGGCTCATCATCAGAGACCTTCCCTGCATCACCCCATCAGAGAGAAAGTGACAGCCTCTAATGACCAGAATCAGATCATATGTTCAGCTGTGCTCTCTCATCCCCAGACATGGCTCATCACCAGAATCAGATCATATGTTCAGCTGTGCTCTCTCATGCACAGACATGGCTCATCACCAGAGACCTTCCCTGCATCACCCCCAGCATCACCACCATCAGAGACAAAGTGACAGCCTCTAATGACCAGAATCAGATCATGTGTTCAGCTGTGCTCTCTCATCCCCAGACATGGCTCATCACCAGCGACCTTCCCTGCATCACCCCCATCAGAGTGAAAGTGACAGCCTCTAATGACCAGAATCAGATCACGTGTTCTGCTGCGCTCTCTCATCCCCAGACATGGCTCATCACCAGAGACCTTCCCGGCATCACCCCCATCAGAGAGAAAGTGACAGCCTCTAATGACCAGAATCAGATCCTGTGTTCAGCTGTGCTCTCTCATCCCCAGACATGGCTCATCATCAGAGACCTTCCCTGCATCACCCCATCAGAGAGAAAGTGACAGCCTCTAATGACCAGAATCAGATCATATGTTCAGCTGTGCTCTCTCATCCCCAGACATGGCTCATCACCAGATACCTTCCCTGTATAACCCCCATCAGAGAGAAAGTGACAGCCTCTAATGACCAGAATCAGATCCTGTGTTCAGCTGTGCTCTCTCATCCCCAGACATGGCTCATCATCAGAGACCTTCCCTGCATCACCCCATCAGAGAGAAAGTGACAGCCTCTAATGACCAGAATCAGATCATATGTTCAGCTGTGCTCTTATCCCCAGACATGGCTCATCACAAGGGACCTTCCCTGCATCACCCCCATCAGAGAGAAAGTGACAGCCTCTAATGACCAGAATCAGATCCTGTGTTCAGCTGTGCTCTCTCATCCCCAGACATGGCTCATCACCAGATACCTTCCCTGAATCAGCCCCATCAGAGAGAAAGTGACAGCCTGTAATGACCAGAATCAGATCATATGTTCAGCTGTGCTCTCTGCTCCCCAGACAGGGCTCATCACCAGAGACCTTCCCTGCATCACCCCCATCAGAGAGAAAGTGACAGCCTCTAATGACCAGAATCAGATCCTGTGTTCAGCTGTGCTCTCTCCTCCCTAGACATGGCCCATCACCGGACACCTTCCCTGCACCTCTCCCATCAGAGAGAAAGTGACAGCCTCTAATGACAAGACTCAGATCATATGTTCAGCTGTGCTCTCTCATCCCCAGACATGGCCCTTCACCAGAGACCTTCCCTGCATCACCCCCATCAGAGAGAAAGTGACAGCCTCTAATGCCCAGAATCAGATCATATGTTCAGCTGTGCTCTCTCATCCCCAGACATGGTTCATCACCAGATACCTTCCCTGTATCTCCCCCATCAGAGAGAAAGTGACAGCCTCTAATGACCAGAATCAGATCATATGCCCAGCTGTGCTCTCTCATCCCCAGACATGGCTCATCACCAGAGACCTTCCCGGCATCACCCCCATGAGAGAGAAAGTGACAGCCTGTAATGACAAGCCTCAGATCATATGTTCAGCTGTGCTCTCTCATCCCCAGACATGGCTCATCACCAGAGACCTTCCCTGTATCTCCCCCATCAGAGAGCAAGTGACAGCCTCTAATGACCAGAATCAGATCCTGTGTTCAGCTGTGCTCTCTCATTCCCAGACATGGCTCATCACCAGAGACCTTCCCTGCATCACCCCCACCATTGAAGGACAACACAAGCCCAGTGAAGAAGCTAGAAGTGCATCGATGAGTATCTACCAACATCTGCCTTAAAGGACATTTTCAAGTGAGTCGAGTCCCTCGAGCTAAAATAGACTGCAATGCGGACTGTTGTTACGCCGCAGTCACTTAAAGTCATCAGAGATGTCTCGGTCAGTGCTTCAGAACCGCCAACCAGCACTGAGAAAACAATTCCTGACCCTGAGCCGCTGCATAGTCCAACCTGCAGCCGTCTGTACAGCTTTGCTCATCAATCTGTTTACTGCCTGCTACCCACAGCTGTCTCCCGTCTTAAACCCTCTTACAGAAGCTGCAAAGTGCCCTGAAACCGACTCGACCCTATCGAGCACCAAGAACAGCTACACGCTCAAGGCACATTGTGATTCCATTTTAAGTCCCATTGCTCCCTTTCTGCTGAAGCCAAGTATCTCTGAACTGTTGTGATTATTTACCATACCGACCACCCTCCTGTCAGTCAGGGTGCATACCTTTGCCTTCTTTGAAACTGTCTGTCCTCTGCATTCCTTTACAGGGTGAGTTGTATTTTGCAGTGAAGGTAGAGAACTGTCTGTTGTGAAGAGAGTGAAGCCTCGGGAGGATAGCTCAGCGGCAACGTGCTTGCCTTGGAAGCAAGACTACATGGAGCAATGCAGGTTCGAGCCACGGTTCCACGCTTAGAAACCTCTGGGTATTAAGCGCATATAAATAACCTATCATATCATATCATTCCTTTCCTCCCCTGTCTTGCTTTCCCGCTCTCCATTTCACTGTGCCAACCCGCTTCATGAGCTCACTGAGCTATCCTCTGTGTTCCAATGAACTGACCAAATCATGTCAGGAGAGTGACTACAGCTCTGCACCCATGTTGGGCCTCTTGACACCGGATAAACAACTTGAGTCCGCCAACGTGAGCGCCATCTTAATGGGCCTGATCTTTACAAGCTGTCGCCCAAACATTCCCTAGAGCCAAAGATTTTCCATGTACGAGGCCTACCGCAAGCACTAAACCAACTGGGCTACTTGTTCCTCTGAAGCAAGTCACAATTGTGGCGGAAAGATGACAGGATGTGCTTTCCAACGTCACTCCTGATTGGGAAAATCATTGAAAACCTCACTCATTCGTTCAAATGGCCCAGGGATACAAAAAATAACATTTTGTGATGCAAAAAATTCACCTCTAAGCATTTGCAGTTAGCAAGGCAACCAGGTATCCTGCTACTGAGCCGCCATGCTTCTCTCTTGCGTTGGCAATGGTTTGCCACAAACCCATTTAGGGGCCAATCCGAAATATTGTGGACCAATTAAGCCCTGGGTGCAGGAGCTAATAGTGCGTGGCAGCAGAAATGCTGCCCATCTCAAAAAGTAAAACACAGCAGGGGTACAGCCCACCTTCACCAGTAGATCCCATGTTCCCTAGGGGTAATCTTTCATGTAAGAATATAGCATCAAGTATACCAGACCAGGGGAAGTAATGTTTCAGAAATACTAGGCAACAGTATTGATTTCTCATAGCATTGTACTATGGATAAACGCCAGGACTCACTCAGCTCCTGCTGAAGTCTAGCCCTACACAGCTCTTGATAGCGCTTAGACTCCCTCACATGTTGACAGGCATGTCAAATGAGCCTGGGACGGCTCTATAGCGCCATATAATATCATGTACGCTCAGCTTTCCGGAAATGAATTACTCGTGCTGGTCATGACATAGACGAGACACAGGGCCTCATTACAAGTGAGGCGGAACGGAATAACGGGCCCTGCTAAAGGAGGCGGACCCATTAAACCCGTTCCGCCTCATTACAAGCTCCCCACGTGGGACCCAGTAAGTAACGCCTGGTCAAACCAGGCGTCCTTACCGGGTCCTGCGAGGGGAAGCGGGAGCAAACAACTAACAGCCCTATGGGGGCTCAGATGTGAATGGGGAAGGTCCGGGCCAGGGTTCCTGGAGGGAGGAATTACCGGGCCCACCAAACTCGGAATGGCCCGGTAATTCCCCATTCTGGGAACCCGGACCCGATTTGGGCAGCAGCAATGCCGCCAATAACGGCATGGCTACAAACGAAGTCGTAAAGAGGCCCACAGTCTTTACCACTTGACCTATCCTACACTTGCTACCCACGCTCACTCGGCACTTGACCTATCCTACACTCGCTACCTACGCTCACTCAGCACTTGACCTATCCTATACTCGCTACCCATGCTCACTCTGCACTTGACCTATCCTACACTCACTATGCACACTTACTTTGCACTTGACCTATCCTACACTTGCTACCCACGCTCTCTCTGCACTTGACCTATCCTACACTCAATACCCATGATTGCTCTGCACTTGACATACCCTACACTCACTACCCACGCTCACTCAGCACTTGACCTATCCTGCACTTGCTAACCATGCTCACTCTGCACTTGACCTATCCTACACTCACTATGCACATTCACTCGGCACTTGACCTATGCTACACTCGTACCCACGCTCACTCGGCACTTGACCTATCCTACACTCACTAATCACACTCACTCGGCACTTGACATATCCTACACTCGCTATCCAGGCTCACTCAGCACTTGACATAGCCTACACTCGCTACCCATTCTCACTCTGCACTTGACCTATCCTACACTCACTATCCTAACTCGGCACTTGACCTGTCCCACACTCGCTACCCATGCTCACTCGGCACTTGACTTATCCTACACTCACTATCCACGCTCGCTCAGCACTTGACATACCCTACATTCGCTACTCATGCTCACTCGGCACTTGACCTATCCTCCACTCGCTACCCATGCTCACTCTGCACTTGACCTATCCTACACTCACTATGCACACTCACTTGGCACTTGACATATCCTACACTTGCTACCCATGCTCACTCAGCACTTAACCTATCCTACACTCGCTATCCATGCTCGCTCAGCAATTGACATACCCTACACTCGCTACCCACTCTCACTCAGCACTTGACCTATCCTGCACTCGCTAACCATGCTCACTCCGCACTTGACCTATCCTACACTCACTATGCACACTCACTCGGCACTTGACCTATCCTACACTCGCTACCCATGCTCACTCGGCACTTGACCTATGCTACACTTGCTACCCACGCTCACTTGGCACTTGACCTATCCTACACTCGCTACCCATGCTCACTCGGCACTTGACCTATCCTACACTCGCTACCCACGCTCACTCTGCACTTGACCTATCCTACACTCACTATCCTCACTCGGCACTTGACATATCCTACAATCCCTTCCCACGCTCACTCGGCACTTGACCTATCCTACACTCAATAATCACACTCACTCGGCACTTGACATATCCTACACTCGCTATCCAGGCTCACTCAACACTTGACATAGCCTTCACTCGCTACCCATGCTCACTCGGCACTTGACCTATCCTACACTCGCTACCCATTCTCACTCTGCACTTGACCTATCCTACACTCACTACCCATGCTCAATCAGCACTTGACCTATCCTACACTCGCTATCCACGCTCGCTCAGCAATTGACATACCCTACATTCGCTACTCATGCTCACTGGGCACTTGACCTATCCTACACTCGCTACCCACGCTCACTCGGCACTTGACCTATCCTACACTCGCTATCCACGCTCGCTCAGCAATTGACATACCCTACATTCGCTACTCATGCTCACTGGGCACTTGACCTATCTTACACTCGCTACCCATGCTCACTCTGCACTTGACCTATCCTACACTCACTATGCACACTCACTTGGCACTTGACATATCCTACACTTGCTACCCACGTTCAATCAGCACTTAACCTATCCTACACTCGCTATCCATGCTCGCTCAGCAATTGACATACCCTACACTCGCTAGCCACGCTCACTCAGCACTTGACCTATCCTGCACTCACTAACCATGCTCACTCTGCACTTGACCTATCCTACACTCACTATGCACACTCACTCGGCACTTGACCTATCCTACACTCGCTACCCATGCTCACTCGGCACTTGACCTATGCTACACTTGCTACCCACGCTCACTCGGCACTTGACCTATCCTACTCTCACTACCCATGCTCACTCTAACTTGACCTATCCTACTCTCGCTACCCATGCTCACCCTGCACTTGACCTATCCTACACTTACTATCCTCACTCGGCACTTGACCTATCCTACACTCGCTACCCACGCTGACTCTGCACTTGACTTATCCAACACTCACTATGCACACTCACTTGGCACTTGACCTATCCTACATTTGCTACCCACGCTTTCTCGGCACTTGACCTATCCTGCACTCGCTAACCATGCTCACTCTGCACTTGACCTATCCTACACTCACTATGCACACTCACTTGGTACTTGACCTATCCTACACTCACTATCCACACTCACTCGGCACATGACCTATCCTACACTCGCTATCCAGGCTCACTCAGCACTTGACATAGCCTAAACTCGCTACCCATGCTCACTCCACACTTGAACTATCCTACACTCGCTACCCATGCTCACTCTGCACTTGACCTATCCTACACTCACTATCCTCACTCGGCACTTGACCTATCCCACACTCGCTACCCATGCTCACTCGGCACTTGACGTATCCTACACTCGCTATCCACGCTCACTCAGCACTTGACATACCCTACATTCGCTACCCATGCTCACTCGGCACTTGACCTATCCTACACTCGCTACCCACGCTCACTCAGCACTTGACCTATCCTACACTCGGTACCCATACTCACTCTGCACTTGACATACCCTACACTCGCTACCCACGCTCACTCAGCACTTGACCTATCCTGCACTCGCTAACCATTCTCACTCTGCACTTGACCTATCCTACACTCGCTACACATGCTCACTCGGCACTAGACCTATCCTACACTCACTATTCACACTCACTCGGCACTTAACCTATCCTACACTCGCTATCCAGGCTCACTCAGCACTTGACCTACCCTACACTCACTACCCATGCTCACTCGGTACTTGACCTATCCTACACTCACTATGCACACTCACTCGGGACTTGACCTATCCTACACTCGCTACCCATGCTCACTCGGCACTTGACCTATGCTACACTTGCTACCCACGCTCACTCGGCACTTGACCTATCCTACTCTCACTACCCATGCTCACTCTAACTTGACCTATCCTACTCTCGCTACCCATGCTCACCCTGCACTTGACCTATCCTACACTTACTATTCTCACTCAGCACTTGACCTATCCTACAATCGCTATCCACGCTCACTCGGCACTTGACCTATCCGACACTCACTATCCATGCTCACTTAGCACTTGACATATCCTACAATCGCTATCCATGTTCACTCGGCACTTGACCTATCCTACACTCGCTACCCACACTCGCTCATCACTTGACATTTCCTACACTCACTATCCATGCTCACTCGATACTTGACCTATCCTACACTCGCTATCCATGCTCACTCAGCACTTGGCATATCCTACACTCACTATCCACGCTCACTCGGCACTTGACATAGCCTTCACTCGCTACCCATGCTCACTCCGCACTTGAACTATCCTACACTCGCTACCCATGCTCACTCTGCACTTGACCTATCCTACACTCACTATCCTCACTCGGCACTTGACCTATCCCACACTCGCTACCCATGCTCACTCGGCACTTCACCTATCCTACACTCGCTATCCACGCTCACTCAGCACTTGACATACCCTACATTTGCTACCCATGCTCACTCAGCACTTGACCTATCCTACACTCACTATGCACACTCACTTGGCACTTGACCTATCCTATACTCGCTACCCACGCTCACTCGGCACTTGACCTATCCTACCCTCACTATCCACACTCACTCGGCACATGACCTATCCTACACTCGCTATCCAGGCTCACTCAGCACTTGACATAGCCTTCACTCGCTACCCATGCTCACTCCGCACTTGAACTATCCTACACTCGCTACCCATGCTCACTCTGCACTTGACCTATCCTACACTCACTATCCTCACTCGGCACTTGACCTATCCCACACTCGCTACCCATGCTCACTCGGCACTTGACCTATCCTACACTCGCTATCCACGCTCACTCAGCACTTGACATACCCTACATTTGCTACCCATGCTCACTCAGCACTTGACCTATCCTACACTCGCTACCCATGCTCACTCAGCACTTGACCTATCCTACACTCGCTACCCATACTCACTCTGCACTTGACCTATCCTACACTCACTATCCTAACTCGGCACTTGACCTATCCCACACTCACTACCCATGCTCACTCGGCACTTGACCTATCCTACACTCGCTACCCACGCTCACTCTGCACTTGACCTATCCTACACTCACTATCCTCACTCGGCACTTGACCTATCCTACACTCGCTACCCACGCTCGCTCAGCAATTGACATACCCTACATTCGCTACTCATGCTCACTGGGCACTTGACCTATCTTACACTCGCTACCCATGCTCACTCTGCACTTGACCTATCCTACACTCACTATGCACACTCACTTGGCACTTGACATATCCTACACTTGCTACCCACGTTCAATCAGCACTTAACCTATCCTACACTCGCTATCCATGCTCGCTCAGCAATTGACATACCCTACACTCGCTATCCACGCTCACTCAGCACTTGACCTATCCTGCACTCACTAACCATGCTCACTCTGCACTTGACCTATCCTACACTCACTATGCACACTCACTCGGCACTTGACCTATCCTACACTCGCTACCCATGCTCACTCGGCACTTGACCTATGCTACACTTGCTACCCACGCTCACTCGGCACTTGACCTATCCTACTCTCACTACCCATGCTCACTCTAACTTGACCTATCCTACTCTCGCTACCCATGCTCACCCTGCACTTGACCTATCCTACACTTACTATCCTCACTCGGCACTTGACCTATCCTACACTCGCTACCCACGCTGACTCTGCACTTGACTTATCCAACACTCACTATGCACACTCACTTGGCACTTGACCTATCCTACATTTGCTACCCACGCTTTCTCGGCACTTGACCTATCCTGCACTTGCTAACCATGCTCACTCTGCACTTGACCTATCCTACACTCACTATGCACACTCACTTGGTACTTGACCTATCCTACACTCACTATCCACACTCACTCGGCACATGACCTATCCTACACTCGCTATCCAGGCTCACTCAGCACTTGACATAGCCTAAACTCGCTACCCATGCTCACTCCACACTTGAACTATCCTACACTCGCTACCCATGCTCACTCTGCACTTGACCTATCCTACACTCACTATCCTCACTCGGCACTTGACCTATCCCACACTCGCTACCCATGCTCACTCGGCACTTGACGTATCCTACACTCGCTATCCACGCTCACTCAGCACTTGACATACCCTACATTCGCTACCCATGCTCACTCGGCACTTGACCTATCCTACACTCGCTACCCACGCTCACTCAGCACTTGACCTATCCTACACTCGGTACCCATACTCACTCTGCACTTGACCTATCCTACACTCACTATGCACACTCACTTGGCACTTGACCTATCCTACACTTGCTAGCCACGCTCACTCAGCATTTAACCTATCCTACACTCGCTATCCATGCTCACTCGGCACTTGACATACCCTACACTCGCTACCCACGCTCACTCAGCACTTGACCTATCCTGCACTCGCTAACCATTCTCACTCTGCACTTGACCTATCCTACACTCGCTACCCATGCTCACTCAGCACTAGACCTATCCTACACTCACTATTCACACTCACTCGGCACTTAACCTATCCTACACTCGCTATCCAGGCTCACTCAGCACTTGACCTACCCTACACTCACTACCCATGCTCACTCGGTACTTGACCTATCCTACACTTGCTATCCACGCTCACTCAGCACTAGACATACCCTACACTCACTATCCATACTCACTCAGCACTTTACCTATCCTACACTCGCTATCCACACTCACTCAGCACTTGACCTATCCTACACTCGCTATCCATGCTCACTCAGCACTTGACCTATCCTACACTTGCTACCCATGCTCACTCGGCATTTGACCTATCCTACACGCGCTACCCACCCTCACTCAGCACTTGACATATCCTACAATCGCTATCCACGCTCACTCGGCACTTGACCTATCCGACACTCACTATCCATGCTCACTTAGCACTTGACATATCCTACAATCGCTATCCATGTTCACTCGGCACTTGACCTATCCTACACTCGCTCATCACTTGACATTTCCTACACTCACTATCCATGCTCACTCGATACTTGACCTATCCTACACTCGCTATCCATGCTCACTCAGCACTTGACATATCCTACACTCACTATCCACGCTCACTCGGCACTTGACCTATCCTACACTCACTATCCACGCTCACTCAGCAATTGACATATCCTACACTCGCTACCCACGCGCACTCAGCACTTGACCTATCCTACACTCGCTACCCATTCTCACTCTGCACTTGACCTATCCTACACTCACTATCCTAACTCGGCACTTGACCTATGCCACACTCGCTACCCATGCTCACACGGCACTTGACCTATCCGACACTCGCTATCCACGCTCGCTCAGCTCTTGACATACCCTACATTCACTACTCATGCTCACTCGGCACTTGACCTATCCTACACTCGCTACCCACGCTCACTCGGCACTTGACCTATCCTACACTCGCTACCCATGCTCACTCTGCACTTGACCTATCCTACACTCACTATGCACACTCACTTGGCACTTGACATATCCTACACTTGCTGCCCACGCTCACTCAGCACTTAACCTATCCTACACTCACTATCCATGCTCGCTCAGCAATTGACATACCCTACAATCGCTACCCACGCTCACTCAGCACTTGACCTATCCTGCACTCGCTAACCATGCTCACTCTGCACTTGACCTATCCTACACTCACTATGCACACTAACTCGGCACTTGACCTATCCTACGCTCGCTACCCATGCTCACTCGGCACTTGACCTATCCTACACTCGCTACCCACGCTCACTCTGCACTTGACCTATCCTACACTCATTATTCTCACTCGGCACTTGACCTATCCTACACTCGCTATCCACGTTCACTCAGCACTTGACCTATCCTACACTCACTATCCTAACTCGGCACTTGACCTATCCCACACTCGCTACCCATGCTCACTCGGCACTTGACCTATCCCACACTCGCTACCCACGCTCATTCTGCGCTTGACCTATCCTACACTCACTATCCTCACTCGGCACTTGACCTATCCTACACTCGCTACCCACGCTCACTCGGCACTTGACCTATCCTACACTCACTAATCACACTCACTCGGCACTTGACATATCCTACACTCACTATCCAGGCTCACTCAGCACTTGACATAGCCTACACTCGCTACCCATGCTCACTCGGCACTTGACCTATCCTACACTCGCTACCCATTCTCACTCTGCACTTGACCTATCCTACACTCACTATCCTAACTCGGCACTTGACCTATCCCACACTCGCTACCCATGCTCACTCGGCACTTGACCTATCCTACACTCGCTATCCACGCTCGCTCAGCACTTGACATACCCTACATTCGCTACTCATGCTCACTCGGCACTTTACCTATCCTACTCTCGCTACCCACGCTCACTCGGCACTTGACCTATCCTACACTCGCTACCCATGCTCACTCTGCACTTGACCTATCCTACACTCACTATGCACACTCACAAGGCACTTGACATATCCTACACTTGCTACCCACTCTCACTCAGCATTTAACCTATCCTACACTCGCTATCCATGCTCGCTCAGCAATTGACATACCCTACACACGCTACCCACGCTGACTCACCACTTGACCTATCCTGCACTCGCTAACCATGCTCACTCTGCACTTGACCTATCCTACACTCACTATGCACACTCACTCGGCACTTGACCTATCCTACACTCGCTACCCATGCTCACTCGACACTTGACCTATGCTACACTTGCTACCCACGCTCACTTGGCACTTGACCTATCCTACACTCGCTACCCATGATCACTCGGCACTTGACCTATCCTACACTCGCTACCCACGCTCACTCTGCACTTGACTTATCCAACACTCACTATGCACACTCACTTGGCACTTGACCTATCCTACACTTGCTATCCACGCTTTCTCGGCACTTGACCTATCCTACACTCGCTACCCACGCTCACTCAGCACTTGACATACCCTACACTCACTATGCACACTCACTTGGCACTTGACCTATCCTATACTCGCTACCCACGCTCACTCGGCACTTGACCTATCCTACCCTCACTATCCACACTCACTCGGCACATGACCTATCCTACACTCGCTATCCAGGCTCACTCAGCACTTGACATAGCCTAAACTCGCTACCCATGCTCACTCCACACTTGAACTATCCTACACTCGCTACCCATGCTCACTCTGCACTTGACCTATCCTACACTCACTATCCTCACTCGGCACTTGACCTATCCCACACTCGCTACCCATGCTCACTCGGCACTTGACGTATCCTACACTCGCTATCCACGCTCACTCAGCACTTGACATACCCTACATTCGCTACCCATGCTCACTCGGCACTTGACCTATCCTACACTCGCTACCCACGCTCACTCAGCACTTGACCTATCCTACACTCGGTACCCATACTCACTCTGCACTTGACCTATCCTACACTCACTATGCACACTCACTTGGCACTTGACCTATCCTACACTTGCTAGCCACGCTCACTCAGCATTTAACCTATCCTACACTCGCTATCCATGCTCACTCGGCACTTGACATACCCTACACTCGCTACCCACGCTCACTCAGCACTTGACCTATCCTGCACTCGCTAACCATTCTCACTCTGCACTTGACCTATCCTACACTCGCTACCCATGCTCACTCAGCACTAGACCTATCCTACACTCACTATTCACACTCACTCGGCACTTAACCTATCCTACACTCGCTATCCAGGCTCACTCAGCACTTGACCTACCCTACACTCACTACCCATGCTCACTCGGTACTTGACCTATCCTACACTTGCTATCCACGCTCACTCAGCACTAGACATACCCTACACTCACTATCCATACTCACTCAGCACTTTACCTATCCTACACTCGCTATCCACACTCACTCAGCACTTGACCTATCCTACACTCGCTATCCATGCTCACTCAGCACTTGACCTATCCTACACTTGCTACCCATGCTCACTCGGCATTTGACCTATCCTACACGCGCTACCCACCCTCACTCAGCACTTGACATATCCTACAATCGCTATCCACGCTCACTCGGCACTTGACCTATCCGACACTCACTATCCATGCTCACTTAGCACTTGACATATCCTACAATCGCTATCCATGTTCACTCGGCACTTGACCTATCCTACACTCGCTCATCACTTGACATTTCCTACACTCACTATCCATGCTCACTCGATACTTGACCTATCCTACACTCGCTATCCATGCTCACTCAGCACTTGACATATCCTACACTCACTATCCACGCTCACTCGGCACTTGACCTATCCTACACTCACTATCCACGCTCACTCAGCACTTGACATATCCTACACTCGCTACCCACGCGCACTCAGCACTTGACCTATCCTACACTCACTACCCATTCTCACTCTGCACTTGACCTATCCTACACTCACTATCCTAACTCGGCACTTGACCTATGCCACACTCGCTACCCATGCTCACACGGCACTTGACCTATCCGACACTCGCTATCCACGCTCGCTCAGCTCTTGACATACCCTACATTCACTACTCATGCTCACTCGGCACTTGACCTATCCTACACTCGCTACCCACGCTCACTCGGCACTTGACCTATCCTACACTCGCTACCCATGCTCACTCTGCACTTGACCTATCCTACACTCACTATGCACACTCACTTGGCACTTGACATATCCTACACTTGCTGCCCACGCTCACTCAGCACTTAACCTATCCTACACTCACTATCCATGCTCGCTCAGCAATTGACATACCCTACAATCGCTACCCATGCTCACTCAGCACTTGACGTATCCTGCACTCGCTAACCATGCTCACTCTGCACTTGACCTATCCTACACTCACTATGCACACTAACTCGGCACTTGACCTATCCTACGCTCGCTACCCATGCTCACTCGGCACTTGACCTATCCTACACTCGCTACCCACGCTCACTCTGCACTTGACCTATCCTACACTCATTATTCTCACTCGGCACTTGACCTATCCTACACTCGCTATCCACGTTCACTCAGCATTTGACCTATCCCACACTCGCTACCCACGCTCATTCTGCGCTTGACCTATCCTACACTCACTATCCTCACTCGGCACTTGACCTATCCTACACTCGCTACCCACGCTCACTCGGCACTTGACCTATCCTACACTCACTAATCACACTCACTCTGCACTTGACATATCCTACACTCACTATCCAGGCTCACTCAGCACTTGACATAGCCTACACTCGCTACCCATGCTCACTCGGCACTTGACATATCCTACACTCACTATCCAGGCTCACTCAGCACTTGACATAGCCTACACTCGCTACCCATGCTCACTCTGCACTTGACCTATCCTACACTCACTATCCTAACTCGGCACTTGACCTATCCCACACTCGCTACCCATGCTCACTCGGCACTTGACCTATCCTACACTCGCTATCCACGCTCGCTCAGCACTTGACATACCCTACATTCGCTACTCATGCTCACTCGGCACTTTACCTATCCTACTCTCGCTACCCACGCTCACTCGGCACTTGACCTATCCTACACTCGCTACCCATGCTCACTCTGCACTTGACCTATCCTACACTCACTATGCACACTCACAAGGCACTTGACATATCCTACACTTGCTACCCACGCTCACTCAGCATTTAACCTATCCTACACTCGCTATCCATGCTCGCTCAGCAATTGACATACCCTACACACGCTACCCACGCTGACTCACCACTTGACCTATCCTGCACTCGCTAACCATGCTCACTCTGCACTTGACCTATCCTACACTCACTATGCACACTCACTCGGCACTTGACCTATCCTACACTCGCTACCCATGCTCACTCGACACGCCCTATGCTACACTTGCTACCCACGCTCACTTGGCACTTGACCTATCCTACACTCGCTACCCATGCTCACTCGGCGCTTGACCTATCCTACACTCGCTACCCACGCTCACTCTGCACTTGACTTATCCAACACTCACTATGCACACTCACTTGGCACTTGACCTATCCTACACTTGCTATCCACGCTTTCTCGGCACTTGACCTATCCTACACTCGCTACCCACGCTCCCTCAGCACTTGACATACCCTACACTCGCTACCCACGCTCACTCAGCACTTGACCTTTCCTGCACTCGCTAACCATGCTCACTCTGCACTTGACCTATCCTACACTCACTATGCACACTCACTTGGCACTTGACCTATCCTATACTCGCTACCCACGCTCACTCGGCACTTGACCTATCCTACCCTCACTATCCACACTCACTCGGCACATGACCTATCCTACACTCGCTATCCAGGCTCACTCAGCACTTGACATAGCCTTCACTCGCTACCCATGCTCACTCCGCACTTGAACTATCCTACACTCGCTACCCATGCTCACTCTGCACTTGACCTATCCTACACTCACTATCCTCACTCGGCACTTGACCTATCCCACACTCGCTACCCATGCTCACTCGGCACTTGACCTATCCTACACTCGCTATCCACGCTCACTCAGCACTTGACATACCCTACATTTGCTACCCATGCTCACTCAGCACTTGACCTATCCTACACTCGCTACCCATGCTCACTCAGCACTTGACCCATCCTACACTCGCTACCCATACTCACTCTGCACTTGACCTATCCTACACTCACTATCCTAACTCGGCACTTGACCTATCCCACACTCACTACCCATGCTCACTCGGCACTTGACCTATCCTACACTCGCTACCCACGCTCACCCTGCACTTGACCTATCCTACACTCACTATCCTCACTCGGCACTTGACCTATCCTACACTCGCTACCCACACTCACTCGGCACTTGACCTATCCTACACTCACTAATCACACTCACTCGGCACTTGACATATCCTACACTCGCTATCCAGGCTCACTCAGCACTTGACATAGCCTAGACTCGCTACCCATGCTCACTCGGCACTTGACCTATCCTAAACTCGCTACCCATTCTCACTCTGCACTTGACCTATCCTACACTCGCTACCCATGCTCACTCGGCACTTGACCTATCCTACACTCGCTATCCATGCTTGCTCAGCACTTGACATACCCTACATTCGCTACTCATGCTTTCTCGGCACTTGACCTATCCTACACTCGCTACCCACGCTCACTCGGCACTTGACCTATCCTACACTCGCTACCCATGCTCACTCTGCACTTGACCTATCCTACACTCACTATGCACACTCACTTGGCACTTGACATATCCTACACTTGCTACCCACGCTCACTCAGCACTTAACCTATCCTACACTCGCTATCCATGCTCGCTCAGCAATTGACATACCCTACACTCGCTACACACGCTGACTCACCACTTGACTATCCTGCACTCGCTATCCAGGCTCACTCAGCACTTGACATAGCCTACACTCGCTACCCATGCTCACTCGGCACTTGACCTATCCTAAACTCGCTACCCATTCTCACTCTGCACTTGACCTATCCTACACTCGCTACCCATGCTCACTCGGCACTTGACCTATCCTACACTCGCTATCCACGCTTGCTTAGCACTTGACATACCCTACATTCGCTACTCATGCTCACTCGGCACTTGACCTATCCTACACTCGCTACCCATGCTCACTCGGCACTTGACCTATCCTACACTCGCTACCCATGCTCACTCTGCACTTGACCTATCCTACACTCACTATGCACACTCACTTGGCACTTGGCATATCCTAAACTTGCTACCCACGCTCACTCAGCACTTAACCTATCCTACACTCGCTATCCATGCTCGCTCAGCAATTGACATACCCTACACTCGCTATACACGCTGACTCACCACTTGACCTATCCTGCACTCGCTAACCATGCTCACTCTGCACTTGACCTATCCTACACTCACTATGCACACTCACTCTGCACTTGACCTATTCTACACTCACTATCCATGCTCGCTCAGCAATTGACATACCCTACAATCGCTACCCACGCTCACTCAGCACTTGACATATCCTGCACTCGCTAACCATGCTCACTCTGCACTTGACCTATCCTAAACTCACTATGCACACTAACTCGGCACTTGACCTATCCTACACTCGCTATCCAGGCTCACTCAGCACTTGACATAGCCTTCACTTGCTACCCATGCTCACTCCGCACTTGAACTACCCTACACTCGCTACCCATGCTCACTCTGCACTTGACCTATCCTACACTCACTATCCTCACTCGGCACTTGACCTATCCTACACTCGCTATCCACGCTCACTCAGCACTTGACATACCCTACATTTGCTACCCATGCTCACTCAGCACTTGACCTATCCTACACTCGCTACCCATGCTCACTCAGCACTTGACCTATCCTACACTCGCTACCCATACTCACTCTGCACTTGACCTATCCTACACTCACTATCCTAACTCGGCACTTGACCGATCCCACACTCTGTACCCATGCTCACTCGGCACTTGACCTATCCTACACTCGCTACCCACGCTCACTCTGCACTTGACCTATCCTACACTCACTATCCTCACTCGGCACTTGACCTATCCTACACTCGCTACCCACGCTCACTCGGCACTTGACCTATCCTACACTCACTAATCACACTCACTCGGCACTTGACATATCCTACACTCGCTATCCAGGCTCACTCAGCACTTGACATAGCCTACACTCGCTACCCATGCTCACTCGGCACTTGACCTATCCTAAACTCGCTACCCATTCTCACTTGGCACTTGACCTATCCTACACTCGCTATCCACGCTTGCTCAGCACTTGACATACCCTACATTCGCTACTCATGCTCACTCGGCACTTGACCTATCCTACACTCGCTACCCACGCTCACTCGGCACTTGACCTATCCTACACTCGCTACCCATGCTCACTCTGCACTTGACCTATCCTACACTCACTATGCACACTCACTTGGCACTTGACATATCCTACACTTGCTACCCACGCTCACTCAGCACTTAACCTATCCTACACTCGCTATCCATGCTCGCTCAGCGATTGACATACCCTACACTCGCTACACACGCTGACTCACCACTTGACCTATCCTGCACTCGCTAACCATGCTCACTCTGCACTTGATCTATCCTACACTCGCTACCCACGCTCACTCGGCACTTGACCTATCCTACACTCACTAATCACACTCACTCGGCATTTGACATATCCTACACTTGCTATCCAGGCTCACTCAGCACTTGACATAGCCTACACTCGCTACCCATGCTCACTCGGCACTTGACCTATCCTAAACTCGCTACCCATTCTCACTCTGCACTTGACCTATCCTACACTCGCTACCCATGCTCACTCGGCACTTGACCTATCCTACACTCGCTATCCACGCTTGCTCAGCACTTGACATACCCTACATTCGCTACTCATGCTCATTCGGCACTTGACCTATCCTACACTCGCTACCCACGCTCACTCGGCACTTGACCTATCCTACACTCGCTACCCATGCTCACTCTGCACTTGACCTATCCTACACTCACTATGCACACTCACTTGGCACTTGACATATCCTAAACTTGCTACCCACGCTCACTCAGCACTTAACCTATCCTACACTTGTTATCCATGCTCGCTCAGCAATTGACATACCCTACACTCGCTACACACGCTGACTCACCACTTGACCTATCCTGCACTCGCTAACCATGCTCAATCTGCACTTGACCTATCCTACACTCACTATGCACACTCACTCTGCACTTGACCTATCCTACACTCGCTACCCATGCTCACTCGACACTTGACCTATGCTACACTTGCTACCCACGCTCACTCGGCACTTGACTTATCCTACACTCGCTACCCATGCTCACTCGGCACTTGACCTATCCTATACTCGCTACCCACGCTCACTCTGCACTTGACCTATCCTACACTCACTATCCTCACTTTGAACTTGACCTATCCTACACTCGCTACCCACGCTCACTCTGCACTTGACTTATCCTACACTCGCTACCCACGCTCACTCAGCATTTGACATACCCTACACTCGCTACCCACGCTCACTCAGCACTTGACCTTTCCTGCACTCGCTAACCATGCTCACTCTGCACTTGACCTATCCTACACTCACTATGCACACTCACTTGGCACTTGACCTATCCTACACTCGCTACCCACGCTCACTCGGCACTTGACCTATCCTACACTCACTATCCACAGTCACTCGGCACATGACCTATCCTACACTCGCTACCCATGCTCACTCTGCACTTGACCTATCCTACACTCACTATGCACACTCACTTGGCACTTGACATATCCTACACTTGCTACCCACGCTCACTCAGCACTTAACCTATCCTACACTCGCTATCCATGCTCGCTGAGCAATTGACATACCCTACACTCGCTACACACGCTGACTCACCACTTGACCTATCCTGCACTCGCTAACCATGCTCACTCTGCACTTGACCTATCCTACACTCACTATGCACACTCACTCTGCACTTGACCTATCCTACACTCGCTACCCATGCTCACTCGACACTTAACCTATGCTACACTTGCTACCCACGCTCACTCGGCGCTTGACCTATCCTACACTTGCTACCCATGCTCACTCACCACTTGACCTATCCTGCACTCGCTAACCATGCTCACTCTGTACTTGACCTATCCTACACTCACTATGCACACTCACTTGGCACTTGACCTATCCTACACTTGCTACCCACGCTTTCTCGGCACTTGACCTATCCTACACTTGCTACCCACGCTCACTCAGCACTTGACATACCCTACACTCGCTATCCACGCTCACTCAGCACTTGACCTTTCCTGCACTCGCTAACCATGCTCACTCTGCACTTGACCTATCCTACACTCACTATGCACACTCACTTGGCACTTGACCTATCCTACACTCGCTACCCACGCTCACTCGGCACTTGACCTATCCTACACTCACTATCCACAGTCACTCGGCACATGACCTATCCTACACTCGCTATCCAGGCTCGCTCAGCACTTGACATAGCCTAGACTCGCTACCCATGCTCACTCGGCACTTGACCTATCCTAAACTCGCTACCCATTCTCACTCTGCACTTGACCTATCCTACACTCGCTACCCATGCTCACTCGGCACTTGACCTATCCTACACTCGCTATCCATGCTTGCTCAGCACTTGACATACCCTACATTCGCTACTCATGCTTTCTCGGCACTTGACCTATCCTACACTCGCTACCCATGCTCACTCTGCACTTGACCTATCCTACACTCACTATGCACACTCACTTGGCACTTGACATATCCTACACTTGCTACCCACGCTCACTCAGCACTTAACCTATCCTACACTCGCTATCCATGCTCGCTCAGCAATTGACATACCCTACACTCGCTACACACGCTGACTCACCACTTGACTATCCTGCACTCGCTATCCAGGCTCACTCAGCACTTGACATAGCCTACACTCGCTACCCATGCTCACTCGGCACTTGACCTATCCTAAACTCGCTACCCATTCTCACTCTGCACTTGACCTATCCTACACTCGCTACCCATGCTCACTCGGCACTTGACCTATCCTACACTCGCTATCCACGCTTGCTTAGCACTTGACATACCCTACATTCGCTACTCATGCTCACTCGGCACTTGACCTATCCTACACTCGCTACCCATGCTCACTCGGCACTTGACCTATCCTACACTCGCTACCCATGCTCACTCTGCACTTGACCTATCCTACACTCACTATGCACACTCACTTGGCACTTGGCATATCCTAAACTTGCTACCCACGCTCACTCAGCACTTAACCTATCCTACACTCGCTATCCATGCTCGCTCAGCAATTGACATACCCTACACTCGCTATACACGCTGACTCACCACTTGACCTATCCTGCACTCGCTAACCATGCTCACTCTGCACTTGACCTATCCTACACTCACTATGCACACTCACTCTGCACTTGACCTATCCTACACTCACTATCCATGCTCGCTCAGCAATTGACATACCCTACAATCGCTACCCACGCTCACTCAGCACTTGACATATCCTGCACTCGCTAACCATGCTCACTCTGCACTTGACCTATCCTAAACTCACTATGCACACTAACTCGGCACTTGACCTATCCTACACTCGCTATCCAGGCTCACTCAGCACTTGACATAGCCTTCACTTGCTACCCATGCTCACTCCGCACTTGAACTACCCTACACTCGCTACCCATGCTCACTCTGCACTTGACCTATCCTACACTCACTATCCTCACTCGGCACTTGACCTATCCTACACTCGCTATCCACGCTCACTCAGCACTTGACATACCCTACATTTGCTACCCATGCTCACTCAGCACTTGACCTATCCTACACTCGCTACCCATGCTCACTCAGCACTTGACCTATCCTACACTCGCTACCCATACTCACTCTGCACTTGACCTATCCTACACTCACTATCCTAACTCGGCACTTGACCTATCCCACACTCTGTACCCATGCTCACTCGGCACTTGACCTATCCTACACTCGCTACCCACGCTCACTCTGCACTTGACCTATCCTACACTCACTATCCTCACTCGGCACTTGACCTATCCTACACTCGCTACCCACGCTCACTCGGCACTTGACCTATCCTACACTCACTAATCACACTCACTCGGCACTTGACATATCCTACACTCGCTATCCAGGCTCACTCAGCACTTGACATAGCCTACACTCGCTACCCATGCTCACTCGGCACTTGACCTATCCTAAACTCGCTACCCATTCTCACTTGGCACTTGACCTATCCTACACTCGCTATCCACGCTTGCTCAGCACTTGACATACCCTACATTCGCTACTCATGCTCACTCGGCACTTGACCTATCCTACACTCGCTACCCACGCTCACTCGGCACTTGACCTATCCTACACTCGCTACCCATGCTCACTCTGCACTTGACCTATCCTACACTCACTATGCACACTCACTTGGCACTTGACATATCCTACACTTGCTACCCACGCTCACTCAGCACTTAACCTATCCTACACTCGCTATCCATGCTCGCTCAGCGATTGACATACCCTACACTCGCTACACACGCTGACTCACCACTTGACCTATCCTGCACTCGCTAACCATGCTCACTCTGCACTTGATCTATCCTACACTCGCTACCCACGCTCACTCGGCACTTGACCTATCCTACACTCACTAATCACACTCACTCGGCATTTGACATATCCTACACTTGCTATCCAGGCTCACTCAGCACTTGACATAGCCTACACTCGCTACCCATGCTCACTCGGCACTTGACCTATCCTAAACTCGCTACCCATTCTCACTCTGCACTTGACCTATCCTACACTCGCTACCCATGCTCACTCGGCACTTGACCTATCCTACACTCGCTATCCACGCTTGCTCAGCACTTGACATACCCTACATTCGCTACTCATGCTCATTCGGCACTTGACCTATCCTACACTCGCTACCCACGCTCACTCGGCACTTGACCTATCCTACACTCGCTACCCATGCTCACTCTGCACTTGACCTATCCTACACTCACTATGCACACTCACTTGGCACTTGACATATCCTAAACTTGCTACCCACGCTCACTCAGCACTTAACCTATCCTACACTTGTTATCCATGCTCGCTCAGCAATTGACATACCCTACACTCGCTACACACGCTGACTCACCACTTGACCTATCCTGCACTCGCTAACCATGCTCAATCTGCACTTGACCTATCCTACACTCACTATGCACACTCACTCTGCACTTGACCTATCCTACACTCGCTACCCATGCTCACTCGACACTTG
The DNA here is from genome assembly GCF_040938575.1 of Ambystoma mexicanum. NCBI lineage: Eukaryota > Metazoa > Chordata > Amphibia > Caudata > Ambystomatidae > Ambystoma > Ambystoma mexicanum. The sequence goes on along the minus strand of NC_090936.1, from coordinate 1,212,467,784 downwards.
ACCTATGCTACACTTGCTACCCACGCTCACTCGGCACTTGACTTATCCTACACTCGCTACCCATGCTCACTCGGCACTTGACCTATCCTATACTCGCTACCCACGCTCACTCTGCACTTGACCTATCCTACACTCACTATCCTCACTTTGAACTTGACCTATCCTACACTCGCTACCCACGCTCACTCTGCACTTGACTTATCCTACACTCGCTACCCACGCTCACTCAGCATTTGACATACCCTACACTCGCTACCCACGCTCACTCAGCACTTGACCTTTCCTGCACTCGCTAACCATGCTCACTCTGCACTTGACCTATCCTACACTCACTATGCACACTCACTTGGCACTTGACCTATCCTACACTCGCTACCCACGCTCACTCGGCACTTGACCTATCCTACACTCACTATCCACAGTCACTCGGCACATGACCTATCCTACACTCGCTACCCATGCTCACTCTGCACTTGACCTATCCTACACTCACTATGCACACTCACTTGGCACTTGACATATCCTACACTTGCTACCCACGCTCACTCAGCACTTAACCTATCCTACACTCGCTATCCATGCTCGCTGAGCAATTGACATACCCTACACTCGCTACACACGCTGACTCACCACTTGACCTATCCTGCACTCGCTAACCATGCTCACTCTGCACTTGACCTATCCTACACTCACTATGCACACTCACTCTGCACTTGACCTATCCTACACTCGCTACCCATGCTCACTCGACACTTAACCTATGCTACACTTGCTACCCACGCTCACTCGGCGCTTGACCTATCCTACACTCGCTACCCATGCTCACTCACCACTTGACCTATCCTGCACTCGCTAACCATGCTCACTCTGTACTTGACCTATCCTACACTCACTATGCACACTCACTTGGCACTTGACCTATCCTACACTTGCTACCCACGCTTTCTCGGCACTTGACCTATCCTACACTTGCTACCCACGCTCACTCAGCACTTGACATACCCTACACTCGCTATCCACGCTCACTCAGCACTTGACCTTTCCTGCACTCGCTAACCATGCTCACTCTGCACTTGACCTATCCTACACTCACTATGCACACTCACTTGGCACTTGACCTATCCTACACTCGCTACCCACGCTCACTCGGCACTTGACCTATCCTACACTCACTATCCACAGTCACTCGGCACATGACCTATCCTACACTCGCTATCCAGGCTCGCTCAGCACTTGACATAGCCTACACTCGCTACCCATGCTCACTCCGCACTTGAACTATCCTACACTCGCTACCCATGCTCACTCTGCACTTGACCTATCCTACACTCACTATCCTCACTCGGAACTTGACCTATCCCACACTCGCTACCCATGCTCACTCGGCACTTGACCTATCCTACACTCGCTATCCACGCTCACTCAGCACTTGACATACCCTACATTCGCTACCCATGCTCACTCGGCACTTGACCTATCCTACACTCGCTACCCACGCTCACTTGACCTATCCTACACTCGCTACCCATACTCACTCTGCACTTGACCTATCCTACACTCACTATGCACACTCACTTGGCACTTGACCTATCCTACACTTTCTACCCACACTCACTCAGCATTTAACCTATCCTACACTCGCTATCCATGCTCACTCGGCACTTGACATACCCTACACTCGCTACCCACGCTCACTCAGCATTTGACCTATCCTGCACTCGCTAATCATGCTCACTCTGCACTTGACCTATCCTACACTCACTATGCACACTCACTCGGCACTTGACCTATCCTACACTCGCTTCCCATGCTCACTGGCACTAGACCTATCCTACACTCACTATTCACACTCACTCGGCACTTAACCTATCTTACACTCGCTATCCAGGCTCACTCAGCACTTGACCTACCCTACACTCACTACCCATGCTCACTCGGTACTTGACCTATCCTACACTTGCTATCCACGCTCACTCAGCACTAGACATACCCTACACTCACTATCCAAGCTCACTAGGCACTTGACCTATCCTACACTCGCTATCCACGCTCACTCAGCACTTGATATATCCTATACTTGCTACCTACTCTCACTCGGCACTTTACCTATCCTACACTCGCTATCCACACTCACTCAGCACTTGACCTATCCTTCACTCGCTACCCATGCTCACTCAGCACTTGACCTATCCTACACTTGCTACCCATGCTCACTCGGCATTTGACCTATCCTACACGCGCTACCCACCCTCACTCAGCACTTGACATATCCTACAATCGCTATCCACGCTCACTCGTCACTTGACCTATCCGACACTCACTATCCATGCTCACTTAGCACTTGAGATATCCTACAATCGCTATCCATGTTCACTGGGCACTTGACCTATCCTACACTCGCTACCAACACTCGCTCATCACTTGACATATCCTACACTCACTATCCATGCTCACTCGACACTTGACCTTTCCAGCACTCGCTAACCATGCTCACTCTGCACTTGATCTATCCTACACTCACTATGCACACTCACTTGGCACTTGACCTATCCTACACTCGCTATCCAGGCTCACTCAGCACTTGACATAGCCTTCACTCGCTACCCATGCTCACTCCGCACTTGAACTATCCTACACTCGCTACCCATGCTCACTCTGCACTTGACCTATCCTACACTCACTATCCTCACTCGGCACTTGACCTATCCCACACTCGCTACCCATGCTCACTCGGCACTTGACCTATCCTACACTCGCTATCCACGCTCACTCAGCACTTGACATACCCTACATTTGCTACCCATGCTCACTCAGCACTTGACCTATCCTACACTCGCTACCCATGCTCACTCAGCACTTGACCTATCCTACACTCGCTACCCATACTCACTCTGCACTTGACCTATCCTACACTCACTATCCTAACTCGGCACTTGACCTATCCCACACTCACTACCCATGCTCACTCGGCACTTGACCTATCCTACACTTGCTACCCACGCTCACTCTGCACTTGACCTATCCTACACTCACTATCCTCACTCGGCACTTGACCTATCCTACACTCGCTACCCACGCTCACTCGGCACTTGACCTATCCTACACTCACTAATCACACTCACTCGGCACTTGACATATCCTACACTCGCTATCCAGGCTCACTCAGCACTTGACATAGCCTACACTCGCTACCCATGCTCACTCGGCACTTGACCTATCCTAAACTCGCTACCCATTCTCACTCTGCACTTGACCTATCCTACACTCGCTATCCACGCTTGCTCAGCACTTGACATACCCTACATTCGCTACTCATGCTCACTCGGCACTTGACCTATCCTACACTCGCTAACCACGCTCACTCGGCACTTGACCTATCCTACACTCGCTACCCATGCTCACTCTGCACTTGACCTATCCTACACTCACTATGCACACTCACTTGGCACTTGACATATCCTACACTTGCTACCCACGCTCACTCAGCACTTAACCTATCCTACACTCGCTATCCATGCTCGCTCAGCAATTGACATACCCTACACTCGCTACACACGCTGAGTCACCACTTGACCTATCCTGCACTCGCTAACCATGCTCACTCTGCACTTGACCTATCCTACACTCGCTACCCACGCTCACTCGGCACTTGACCTATCCTACACTCGCTATCCAGGCTCACTCAGCACTTGACATAGCCTACACTCGCTACCCATGCTCACTCGGCACTTGACCTATCCTAAACTCGCTACCCATTCTCACTCTGCACTTGACCTATCCTACACTCGCTACCCATGCTCACTCGGCACTTGACCTATCCTACACTCGCTATCCACGCTTGCTCAGCACTTGACATACCCTACATTCGCTACTCATGCTCACTCGGCACTTGACCTATCCTACACTCGCTACCCATGCTCACTTGGCACTGACCTATCCTACACTCGCTACCCATGCTCACTCTGCACTTGACCTATCCTACACTCACTATGCACACTCACTTGGCACTTGGCATATCCTAAACTTGCTACCCACGCTCACTCAGCACTTAACCTATCCTACACTCGCTATCCATGCTCGCTCAGCAATTGACATACCCTACACTCGCTACACACGCTGACTCACCACTTGACCTATCCTGCACTCGCTAACCATGCTCACTCTGCACTTGACCTATCCTACACTCACTATGCACACTCACTCTGCACTTGAACTATCCTACACTCACTATCCATGCTCGCTCAGCAATTGACATACCCTACAATCGCTACCCACGCTCACTCAGCACTTGACCTATCCTGCACTCGCTAACCATGCTCACTCTGCACTTGACCTATCCTACACTCACTATGCACACTAACTCGGCACTTGACCTATCCTACGCTCGCTACCCATGCTCACTCGGCACTTGACCTATCCTACACTCGCTACCCACGCTCACTCTGCACTTGACCTATCCTACACTCATTATTCTCACTCGGCACTTGACCTATCCTACACTCGCTATCCACGTTCACTCAGCACTTGACCTATCCTACACTCACTATCCTAACTCGGCACTTGACCTATCCCACACTCGCTACCCATGCTCACTCGGCACTTGACCTATCCCACACTCGCTACCCATGCTCACTCTGCGCTTGACCTATCCTACACTCACTATCCTCACTCGGCACTTGACCTATCCTACACTCGCTACCCACGCTCACTCGGCACTTGACCTATCCTACACTCACTAATCACACTCACTCGGCACTTGACATATCCTACACTCACTATCCAGGCTCACTCAGCACTTGACATAGCCTACACTCGCTACCCATGCTCACTCGGCACTTGACCTATCCTACACTCGCTACCCATTCTCACTCTAAAATTGACCTATCCTACACTCACTATCCTAACTCGGCACTTGACCTATCCCACACTCGCTACCCATGCTCACTCGGCACATGACCTATCCTACACTCGCTATCCACGCTCGCTCAGCACTTGACATACCCTACATTCGCTACTCATGCTCACTCGGCACTTGACCTATCCTACTCTCGCTACCCACGCTCACTCGGCACTTGACCTATCCTACACTCGCTACCCATGCTCACTCTGCACTTGACCTATCCTACACTCACTATGCACACTCACTTGGCACTTGACATATCCTACACTTGCTACCCACGCTCACTCAGCATTTAACCTATCCTACACTCGCTATCCATGCTCGCTCAGCAATTGACATACCCTACACTCGCTACCCACGCTGACTCACCACTTGACCTATCCTGCACTCGCTAACCATGCTCACTCTGCACTTGACCTATCCTACACTCACTATGCACGCTCACTCGGCACTTGACCTATCCTACACTCGCTACCTATGCTCACTCGACACTTGACCTATGCTACACTTGCTACCCACGCTCACTTGGCACTTGACCTATCCTACACTTGCTATCCACGCTTTCTCGGCACTTGACCTATCCTACACTCGCTACCCACGCTCCCTCAGCACTTGACATACCCTACACTCGCTACCCACGCTCACTCAGCACTTGACCTTTCCTGCACTCGCTAACCATGCTCACTCTGCACTTGACCTATCCTACACTCACTATGCACACTCACTTGGCACTTGACCTATCCTATACTCGCTACACACGCTCACTCGGCACTTGACCTATCCTACCCTCACTATCCACACTCACTCGGCACATGACCTATCCTACACTCGCTATCCAGGCTCACTCAGCACTTGACATAGCCTTCACTCGCTACCCATGCTCACTCCGCACTTGAACTACCCTACACTCGCTACCCATGCTCACTCTGCACTTGACCTATCCTACACTCACTATCCTCACTTGGCACTTGACCTATCCCACACTCGCTACCCATGCTCACTCGGCACTTGACCTATCCTACACTCGCTATCCACGCTCACTCAGCACTTGACATACCCTACATTTGCTACCCATGCTCACTCAGCACTTGACCTATCCTACACTCGCTACCCATGCTCACTCAGCACTTGACCTATCCTACACTCGCTACCCATACTCACTCTGCACTTGACCTATCCTACACTCACTATCCTAACTCGGCACTTGACCTATCCCACATTCTGTACCCATGCTCACTCGGCACTTGACCTATCCTACACTCGCTACCCACGCTCACTCTGCACTTGACCTATCCTACACTCACTATCCTCACTCGGCACTTGACCTATCCTACACACGCTACCCACGCTCATTCGGCACTTGACCTATCCTACACTCACTAATCACACTCACTCAGCACTTGACATATCCTACACTCGCTATCCAGGCTCACTCAGCACTTGACATAGCCTACACTCGCTACCCATGCTCACTCGGCACTTGACCTATCCTAAACTCGCTACCCATTCTCACTCGGCACTTGACCTATCCTACACTCGCTATCCACGCTTGCTCAGCACTTGACATACCCTACATTCGCTACTCATGCTCACTCGGCACTTGACCTATCCTACACTCGCTACCCATGCTCACTCTGCACTTGACCTATCCTACACTCACTATGCACACTCACTTGGCACTTGACATATCCTACACTTGCTACCCACGCTCACTCAGCACTTAACCTATCCTACACTCGCTATCCATGCTCGCTCAGCGATTGACATACCCTACACTCGCTACACACGCTGACTCACCACTTGACCTATCCTGCACTCGCTAACCATGCTCACTCTGCACTTGACCTATCCTACACTCGCTACCCACGCTCACTCGGCACTTGACCTATCCTACACTCACTAATCACACTCACTCGGCACTTGACATATCCTACACTCGCTATCCAGGCTCACTCAGCACTTGTCATAGCCTACACTCGCTACCCATGCTCACTCGGCACTTGACCTATCCTAAACTTGCTACCCATTCTCACTCTGCACTTGACCTATCCTACACTCGCTACCCATGCTCACTCGGCACTTGACCTATCCTACACTCGCTATCCACGCTTGCTCAGCACTTGACATACCCTACATTCGCTACTCATGCTCACTCGGCACTTGACCTATCCTACACTCGCTACCCACGCTCACTCGGCACTTGACCTATCCTACACTCGCTACCCATGCTCACTCTGCACTTGACCTATCCTACACTCACTATGCACACTCACTTGGCACTTGACATATCCTAAACTTGCTACCCACGCTCACTCAGCACTTAACCTATCCTACACTCGCTATCCATGCTCGCTCAGCAATTGACATACCCTACACTCGCTACACACGCTGACTCACCACTTGACCTATCCTGCACTCGCTAACCATGCTCACTCTGCACTTGACCTATCCTACACTCACTATGCACACTCACTCTGCACTTGACCTATCCTACACTCGCTACCCATGCTCACTCGACACTTGACCTATGCTACACTTGCTACCCACGCTCACTCGGCACTTGACTTATCCTACACTCGCTACCCATGCTCACTCGGCACTTGACCTATCCTACACTCGCTACCCACGCTCACTCTGCACTTGACCTATCCTACACTCACTATCCTCACTTTGAACTTGACCTATCCTACACTCGCTACCCACGCTCACTCTGCACTTGACTTATCCTACACTCGCTACCCACGCTCACTCAGCATTTGACATACCCTACACTCGCTACCCACGCTCACTCACCACTTGACCTTTCCTGCACTCGCTAACCATGCTCACTCTGCACTTGACCTATCCTACACTCACTATGCACACTCACTTGGCACTTGACCTATCCTACACTCGCTACCCATGCTCACTCGGCACTTGACCTATCCTACACTCACTATCCACAGTCACTCGGCACATGACCTATCCTACACTCGCTACCCATGCTCACTCTGCACTTGACCTATCCTACACTCACTATGCACACTCACTTGGCACTTGACATATCCTACACTTGCTACCCACGCTCACTCAGCACTTAACCTATCCTACACTCGCTATCCATGCTCGCTCAGCAATTGACATACCCTACACTCGCTACACACGCTGACTCACCACTTGACCTATCCTGCACTCGCTAACCATGCTCACTCTGCACTTGACCTATCCTACACTCACTATGCACACTCACTCTGCACTTGACCTATCCTACACTCGCTACCCATGCTCACTCGACACTTGACCTATGCTACACTTGCTACCCACGCTCACTCGGCACTTGACCTATCCTACACTCGCTACCCATGCTCACTCACCACTTGACCTATCCTGCACTCGCTAACCATGCTCACTCTGCACTTGACCTATCCTACACTTACTATGCACACTCACTTGGCACGTGACCTATCCTACACTTGCTACCCACGCTTTCTCGTCACTTGACCTATCCTACACTCGCTACCCACGCTCACTCAGCACTTGACATACCCTACACTCGCTACCCACGCTCACTCAGCACTTGACCTTTCCTGCACTCGCTAACCATGCTCACTCTGCACTTGACCTATCCTACACTCACTATGCACACTCACTTGGCACTTGACCTATCCTACACTCGCTACCCACGCTCACTCGGCACTTGACCTATCCTACACTCACTATCCACAGTCACTCGGCACATGACCTATCCTACACTCGCTATCCAGGCTCGCTCAGCACTTGACATAGCCTACACTCGCTACCCATGCTCACTCCGCACTTGAACTATCCTACACTCGCTACCCATGCTCACTCTGCACTTGACCTATCCTACACTCACTATCCTCACTCGGAACTTGACCTATCCCACACTCGCTACCCATGCTCACTCGGCACTTGACCTATCCTACACTCGCTATCCACGCTCACTCAGCACTTGACATACCCTACATTCGCTACCCATGCTCACTCGGCACTTGACCTATCCTACACTCGCTACCCACGCTCACTTGACCTATCCTACACTCGCTACCCATACTCACTCTGCACTTGACCTATCCTACACTCACTATGCACACTCACTTGGCACTTGACCTATCCTACACTTTCTACCCACACTCACTCAGCATTTAACCTATCCTACACTCGCTATCCCTGCTCACTCGGCACTTGACATACCCTACACTCGCTACCCACGCTCACTCAGCATTTGACCTATCCTGCACTCGCTAACCATGCTCACTCTGCACTTGACCTATCCTACACTCACTATGCACACTCACTCGGCACTTGACCTATCCTACACTCGCTTCCCATGCTCACTGGCACTAGACCTATCCTACACTCACTATTCACACTCACTCGGCCCTTAACCTATCCTACACTCGCTATCCAGGCTCACTCAGCACTTGACCTACCCTACACTCACTACCCATGCTCACTCGGTACTTGACCTATCCTACACTTGCTATCCACGCTCACTCAGCACTAGACATACCCTACACTCACTATCCAAGCTCACTAGGCACTTGACCTATCCTACACTCTCTATCCACGCTCACTCAGCACTTGATATATCCTACACTTGCTACCTACTCTCACTCGGCACTTTACCTATCCTACACTCGCTATCCACACTCACTCAGCACTTGACCTATCCTTCACTCGCTACCCATGCTCACTCAGCACTTGACCTATCCTACACTTGCTACCCATGCTCACTCGGCATTTGACCTATCCTACACGCGCTACCCACCCTCACTCAGCACTTGACATATCCTACAATCGCTATCCACGCTCACTCGTCACTTGACCTATCCGACACTCACTATCCATGCTCACTTAGCACTTGACATATCCTACAATCGCTATCCATGTTCACTGGGCACTTGACCTATCCTACACTCGCTACCAACACTCGCTCATCACTTGACATATCCTACACTCACTATCCATGCTCACTCGACACTTGACCTTTCCTGCACTCGCTAACCATGCTCACTCTGCACTTGATCTATCCTACACTCACTATGCACACTCACTTGGCACTTGACCTATCCTACACTCGCTACCCACGCTCACTCGGCACTTGACCTATCCTACACTCACTATCCACAGTCACTCGGCACATGACCTATCCTACACTCGCTATCCAGGCTCACTCAGCACTTGACATAGCCTACACTCGCTACCCATGCTCACTCCGCACTTGAACTATCCCACACTCGCTACCCATGCTCACTCGGCACTTGACCTATCCTACACTCACTATCCACGCTCACTCAGCACTTGACATACCCTACATTCGCGACCCATGCTCACTCGGCACTTGACCTATCCTACACTCGCTACCCACGCTCACGCAGCACTTGATCTATCCTACACTCGCTACCCATACTCACTCTGCACTTGACCTATCCTACACTCACTATGCACACTCACTTGGCACTTGACCTATCCTACACTTGCTACCCAAACTCACTCAGCATTTAACCTATCCTACACTCGCTATCCATGCTCACTCGGCACACCCTACACTCGCTACCCACGCTCACTCAGCACTTGACCTATCCTGCACTCGCTAACCATGCTCACTCTGCACTTGACCTATCCTACACTCACTATGCACACTCACTCGGCATTTAACCTATCCTACACTCGCTACCCATGCTCACTCGGCACTAGACCTATCCTACACTCACTATTCACACTCACTCTGCACTTAACCTATCCTACACTCGCTATCCAGGCTCACTCAGCACTTGACCTACCCTACACTCACTACCCATGCTCACTCTGGACTTGACCTATCCTACATTTGCTATCCACGCTCACTCAGCACTAGACATACCCTACACTCACTATCCAAGCTCACTAGGCACTTGACCTATCCTACACTCGCTATCCACGCTCACTCAGCACTTGATATATCCTACACTTGCTACCCACTCTCACTCGGCACTTTACCTATCCTACACTCGCTATCCACACTCACTCAGCACTTGACCTATCCAACACTTGCTACCCATGCTCACTCAGCATTTGACCTATCCTACACTTGCTACCCATGCTCACTCGGCATTTGACCTATCCTACACGCGCTACCCACCCTCTCACAGCACTTGACATATCCTACAATCGCTATCCACGCTCACTCGGCACTTGACCTATCCGACACTCACTATCCATGCTCACTTAGCACTTGACATATCCTACAATCGCTATCCATGTTCACTCGGCACTTGACCTATCCTACACTCGCTATCCACGCTCACTCAGCACTTGACATACCCTACATTCGCTACCCATGCTCACTCGGCACTTGACCTATCCTACACTCGCTACCCATGCTCACTCAGCACTTGACCTATCCTACACTCGCTACCCATACTCACTCTGCACTTGACCTATCCTACACTCACTATGCACACTCACTTGGCACTTGACCTATCCTACACTTGCTACCCACACTCACTCATCATTTAACCTATCCTACACTCGCTATCCATGCTCACTTGGCACTTGACATACCCTACACTCGCTACCCACGCTCACTCAGCACTTGACCTATCCTGCACTCGCTAACCATGCTCACTCTGCACTTGACCTATCCTACACTCACTATGCACACTCACTCGGCACTTAACCTATCCTACACTTGCTACCCATGCTCACTCGGCACTAGACCTATCCTACACTCACTATTCACACTCACTCGTCACTTAACCTATCCTACACTCGCTATCCAGGCTCACTCAGCACTTGACCTACCCTACACTCACTACCCATGCTCACTCGGGACTTGACCTATCCTACACTTGCTATCCACGCTCACTCAGCACTAGACATACCCTACACTCACTATCCAAGCTCACTAGGCACTTGACCTATCCTACACTCGCTATCCACGCTCACTCAGCACTTGATATATCCTACACTTGCTACCCACTCTCACTCGGCACTTTACCTATCCTACACTCGCTATCCAAACTCACTCAGCACTTGACCTATCCAACACTCGCTACCCATGCTCACTCAGCACTTGACCTATCCTACACTTGCTACCCATGCTCACTCGGCATTTGACCTGTCCTACACGCGCTACCCACCCTCACTCAGCACTTGACATATCCTACAATCGCTATCCACGCTCACTCGGCACTTGACCTATCCGACACTCACTATCCATGCTCACTTAGCACTTGACATATCCTACAATCGCTATCCATGTTCACTCGGCACTTGACCTATCCTACACTCGCTACCCACACTCGCTCATCACTTGACATATCCTACACTCACTATCCATGCTCACTCGACACTTGACCTATCCTACACTCGCTACCCATGCTCACTCAGCACTTGACATATCCTACATTCACTATCCATGCTCACTCGGCACTTGACCTATCCTACACTCACTATCTACGCTCACTCAGCACTTGACATATCCTACACTTGCTACCCACTCTCACTCGGCACTTGACCTATCCTACACTCGCTATCCACACTCACTCAGCACTTGACCTATCCTACACTCGCTACCCACGCTCACTCAGCACTTGACCTATCCTACACTCGCTACCCATGCTCACTCAGCATTTGACCTATCCTACACTCGCTACCCACCCTCACTCAGCACTTGACATATCCTACAATCGCTATCCACGCTCACTCGGCACTTGACCTATCCGACACTCACTATCCATGCTCACTTAGCACTTGACATATCCTACAATTGCTATCCACGTTCACTCGGCACTTGACCTATCCTACACTCGCTACCCACACTCGCTCATCACTTGACATATCCTACACTCACTATCCATGCTCACTCGACACGTGACCTATTCTACACCTGCTACCCACGCTCACTCAGCACTTGACATATCCTACACTCACTATCCACACTCACTCGGCACTTGACCTATCCTACACTCACTATCCACGCTCACTCAGCACTTGATCTATCCTATACTCACTATCCACGCTCACTCAGCAATTGACCTATCCTACACTCACTATCCACGTTCACTCGGCACTTGACCTATCCTACACTCGCTATCCACGCTCACTCAGCACTTGATATATCCTACACTCACTATCCACGTTCACTCGACACTTGACATATCCTACACTCACTATCCATGCTCACTCAGCACTTGACCGATCCTACACTCGCTACCCACGCTCACTCAGTACTTGACATATCCTACACTCACTATCCACGCTCACTCGGCACTTGACCTATCCTACACTCACTATCCACGCTCACTAAGCACTTGATCTATCCTACACTCACTATCCATGCTCACTCAGCAATTGACCTATCCTACACTCACTATCCACGCTCACTCAGCAATTGACCTATCCTACACTCGCTATCCATGCTCACTCAGCACTTGATATATCCTACACTCACTATCCACGTTAACTCAGCACTTGATATATCCTACACTCACTATCCACGCTCACTCAGCACTTGACCTATCCCACACTCGCTATCCACGCTCACTCAGCACTTGATATATCCTATACTCACTATCCATGCTCACTCGGCACTTGACATATCCTACACTCACTATCGATGTTCACTCGGCACGTGACCTATCCTACATTCGCTAACCATGCTCACTCTGCACTTGACCTATCCTACACTCACTATGCACATTCACTCGGCACTTGACCTATCCGACACTCGCTACCCACGCTCGCTCACCACTTGACATACCCTACATTTGCTACTCATGCTCACTCGGCACTTGACCTATCCTACACTCGCTACCCATGCTCACTCGCCACTTGACCTATCCTACACTCGCTACCCATGCTCACTCTGCACTTGACCTATCCTACACTCACTATGCACACTCACTTGGCATTTGACCTATCCTACACTTGCTACCCACGCTCACTCAGCACTTAACCTATGCTACACTCGCTATCCATGCTCGCTCAGCAATTGACGTACCCTAAACTCGCTACCCACGCTCACTCAGCACTTGACCTATCCTGCACTCGCTAACCATGCTCACTCTGCACTTGACCTATCCTACACTCACTATGCACACTCACTCGGCACTTGACCTATCCTACACTCGCTACCCATGATCACTCGGCACATGACCTTTGCTACACTTGCTACCCACGCTCACTCGGCACTTGACCTATCCTACACTCGCTACCCATGCTCACTCGGCACTTGACCTATCCTACACTCGCTATCCACGCTCACTCTGCACTTGAACTATCCTACACTCAATATCCTCACTCGGCACTTGACCTATCCTACACTCGCTACCCATGCTCACTCTGCACTTGACTTATCCAACACTCACTATGCACACTCACTTGTTCTTGACCTATCCTACACTTGCTACCCATGCTTTCTCGGCACTTGACCTATCCTACACTTGCTACCCACGCTCACTCGGCACTTGACATACCCTACACTCGCTACCCACGCTCACTCAGCACTTGACCTATCCTGCACTCGCTAACCATGCTCACTCTGCACTTGACCTATCCTACACTCACTCTGCACACTCACTTTGCACTTGACCTATCCTACACTCGCTACCCATGCTCACTCGGCACTTGACCTATCCTACACTCACTATCCACGCTCACTCGGCACTTGACCTATCCTACACTCACTATCCACAGTCACTCGGCACATGACCTATCCTACACTCGCTATCCAGGCTCGCTCAGCACTTGACATAGCCTACACTCGCTACCCATGCTCACTCCGCACTTGAACTATCCTACACTCGCTACCCATGCTCACTCTGCACTTGACCTATCCTACACTCACTATCCTCACTCGGCACTTGACCTATCCCACACTCGCTACCCATGCTCACTCGGCACTTGACCTATCCTACACTCGCTATCCACGCGCACTCAGCACTTGACATACCCTACATTCGCTACCCATGCTCACTCAGCACTTGACCTATCCTACACTTGCTACCCACGCTCACTTGACCTATCCTACACTCGCTACCCATACTCACTCTGCACTTGACCTATCCTACACTCGCTACCCACGCTCACTTGACCTATCCTACACTCGCTACCCATACTCACTCTGCACTTGACCTATCCTACACTCACTATGCACACTCACTTGGCACTTGACCTATCCTACACTTTCTACCCACACTCACTCAGCATTTAACCTATCCTACACTCGCTAACCATGCTCACTCTGCACTTGACATACCCTACAATCGCTACCCACGCTCACTCAGCATTTGACCTATCCTACACTCACTACCCATGCTCACTGGCACTAGACCTATCCTACACTCACTATTCACACTCACTCGGCACTTAACCTATCCTACACTCGCTATCCAGGCTCACTCAGCACTTGACCTACCCTACACTCACTACCCATGCTCACTCGGTACTTGACCTATCCTACACTTGCTATCCACGCTCACTCAGCACTTGACTTATCCAACACTCACTATGCACACTCACTTGTTCTTGACCTATCCTACACTTGCTACCCATGCTTTCTCGGCACTTGACCTATCCTACACTTGCTACCCACGCTCACTCGGCACTTGACATACCCTACACTCGCTACCCACGCTCACTCAGCACTTGACCTATCCTGCACTCACTAACCATGCTCACTCTGCACTTGACCTATCCTACACTCACTCTGCACACTCACTTTGCACTTAACCTATCCTACACTCGCTACCCATGCTCACTCGGCACTTGACCTATCCTACACTCACTATCCACGCTCATTTGGCACTTGACCTATCCTACACTCACTATCCACAGTCACTCGGCACATGACCTATCCTACACTCGCTATCCAGGCTCGCTCAGCACTTGACATAGCCTACACTCGCTACCCATGCTCACTCCGCACTTGAACTATCCTACACTCGCTACCCATGCTCACTCTGCACTTGACCTATCCTACACTCACTATCCTCACTCGGCACTTGACCTATCCCACACTCGCTACCCATGCTCACTCGGCACTTGACCTATCCTACACTCGCTATCCACGCTCACTCAGCACTTGACATACCCTACATTTGCTACCCATGCTCACTCGGCACTTGACCTATCCTACACTCGCTACCCACGCTCACTTGACCTATCCTACACTCGCTACCCATACTCACTCTGCACTTGACCTATCCCACACTCGCTACCCACGCTCACTTGACCTATCCTACACTCGCTACCCATACTCACTCTGCACTTGACCTATCCTACACTCGCTACCCACGCTCACTTGACCTATCCTACACTCGCTACCCATACTCACTCTGCACTTGACCTATCCTACACTCACTATGCACACTCACTTGGCACTTGACCTATCCTACACTTTCTACCCACACTCACTCAGCATTTAACCTATCCTACACTCGCTATCCATGCTCACTCGGCACTTGACATACCCTACACTCGCTACCCACGCTCACTCAGCATTTGACCTATCCTGCACTCGCTAACCATGCTCACTCTGCACTTGACCTATCCTACACTGACTATGCACACTCACTCGGCACTTGACCTATCCTACACTCACTACCCATGCTCACTGGCACTAGACCTATCCTACACTCACTATTCACACTCACTCAGCACTTAACCTATCCTACACTCGCTATCCAGTCTCACTCAGCACTTGACCTACCCTACACTCACTACCCATGCTCACTCGGTACTTGACCTATCCTACACTTGCTATCCACGCTCACTCAGCACTAGACATACCCTACACTCACTATCCAAGCTCACTAGGCACTTGACCTATCCTACACTCGCTATCCACGCTCACTCAGCACTTGATATATCCTACACTTGCTACCCACTCTCACTCGGCACTTTACCTATCCTACACTCGCTATCCACACTCACTCAGCACTTGACCTATCCTTCACTCGCTACCCATGCTCACTCAGCACTTGACCTATCCTACACTTGCTACCCATGCTCACTCTGCATTTGACCTATCCTACACGCGCTACCCACCCTCACTCAGCACTTGACATATCCTACAATCGCTATCCACGCTCACTCGGCACTTGACCTATCCGACACTCACTATCCATGCTCACTTAGCACTTGACATATCCTACAATCGCTATCCATGTTCACTCGGCACTTGACCTATCCTACACTCGCTACCAACACTCGCTCATTACTTGACATATCCTACACTCACTATCCATGCTCACTCGACACTTGACCTTTCCTGCACTCGCTAACCATGCTCACTCTGCACTTGATCTATCCTACACTCACTATGCACACTCACTTGGCACTTGACCTATCCTACACTCGCTACCCACGCTCACTCGGCACTTGACCTATCCTACACTCACTATCCACAGTCACTCGGCACATGACCTATCCTACACTCGCTATCCAGGCTCACTCAGCACTTGACATAGCCTACACTCGCTACCCATGCTCACTCCGCACTTGAACTATCCTACACTCGCTACCCATGCTCACTCTGCACTTGACTTATCCTACACTCACTATCCTCACTCGGCACTTGACCTATCCCACACTCGCTACCCATGCTCACTCGGCACTTGACCTATCCTACACTCGCTATCCACGCTCACTCAGCACTTGACATACCCTACATTCGCGACCCATGCTCACTCGGCACTTGACCTATCCTACACTCGCTACCCACGCTCACTCAGCACTTGACCTATACTACACTCGCTACCCATACTAACTCTGCACTTGACCTATCCTACACTCACTATGCACACTTACTTGGCACTTGACCTATCCTACACTTGCTACCCACACTCACTCAGCATTTAACCTATCCTACACTCGCTATCCATGCTCACTCGGCACTTGACATACCCTACACTCGCTACCCATGCTCACTCAGCACTTGACCTATCCTGCACTCGCTAACCATGCTCACTCTGCACTTGACCTATCCTACACTCACTATGCACACTCACTCGGCATTTAACCTATCCTACACTCGCTACCCATGCTCACTCGGCACTAGACCTATCCTACACTCACTATTCACACTCACTCGGCACTTAACCTATCCTACACTCGCTATCCAGGCTCACTCAGCACTTGACCTACCCTACACTCACTACCCATGCTCACTCGGGACTTGACCTATCCTACACTTGCTATCCACGCTCACTCAGCACTAGACATACCCTACACTCACTATCCAAGCTCACTAGGCACTTGACCTATCCTACACTCGCTATCCACGCTCACTCAGCACTTGATATATCCTACACTTGCTACCCACTCTCACTCGGCACTTTACCTATCCTACACTCGCTATCCACACTCACTCAGCACTTGACCTATCCAACACTCGCTACCCATGCTCACTCAGCACTTGACCTATCCTACACTTGCTACCCATGTTCACTCGGCATTTGACCTATCCTACACGCGCTACCCACCCTCACTCAGCACTTGACATATCCTACAATCGCTATCCACACTCACTCGGCACTTGACCTATCCGACACTCACTATCCATGCTCACTTAGCACTTGACATATCCTACAATCGCTATCCATGTTCACTCGGCACTTGACCTATCCTACACTCGCTATCCACGCTCACTCAGCACTTGACATACCCTACATTCGCTACCCATGCTCACTCGGCACTTGACCTATCCTACACTCGCTACCCACGCTCACTCAGCACTTGACCTATCCTACACTCGCTACCCATACTCACTCTGCACTTGACCTATCCTACACTCACTATGCACACTCACTTGGCACTTGACCTATCCTACACTTGCTACCCACACTCACTCAGCATTTAACCTATCCTACACTCGCTATCCATGCTCACTCGGCACTTGACATACCCTACACTCGCTACCCACGCTCACTCAGCACTTGACCTATCCTGCACTCGCTAACCATGCTCACTCTGCACTTGACCTATCCTACACTCACTATGCACACTCACTCGGCACTTAACCTGTCCTACACTCGCTACCCATGCTCACTCGGCACTAGACCTATCCTACACTCACTATTCACACTCACTCGGCACTTAACCTATCCTACACTCGCTATCCAGGCTCACTCAGCACTTGACCTACCCTACACTCACTACCCATGCTCACTCGGGACTTGACCTATGCTACACTTGCTATCCACGCTCACTCAGCACTAGACATACCCTACATTCACTATCCAAGCTCACTAGGCACTTGACCTATCCTACACTCGCTATCCACGCTCACTCAGCACTTGATATATCCTACACTTGCTACCCACTCTCACTCGGCACTTTACCTATCTTACACTCGCTATCCACACTCACTCAGCACTTGACCTATCCAACACTCGCTACCCATGCTCACTCAGCACTTGACCTATCCTACACTTGCTACCCATGCTCACTCGGCATTTGACCTGTCCTACACGCGCTACCCACCCTCACTCAGCACTTGACATATCCTACAATCGCTATCCACGCTCACTCGGCACTTGACCTATCCGACACTCACTATCCATGCTCACTTAGCACTTGACATATCCTACAATCGCTATCCATGTTCACTCGGCACTTGACCTATCCTACACTCGCTACCCACACTCGCTCATCACTTGACATATCCTACACTCACTATCCATGCTCACTCGACACTTGACCTATCCTACACTCGCTACCCATGCTCACTCAGCACTTGACATATCCTACACTCACTATCCATGCTCACTCGGCACTTGACCTATCCTACACTCACTATCTACGCTCACTCAGCACTTGACATATCCTACACTTGCTACCCACTCTCACTCGGCACTTGACCTATCCTACACTCGCTACCCACGCTCACTCAGCACTTGACCTATCCTACACTTGCTACCCATGCTCACTCGGCATTTGACCTGTCCTACACGCGCTACCCACCCTCACTCAGCACTTGACATATCCTACAATCGCTATCCACGCTCACTCGGCACTTGACCTATCCGACACTCACTATCCATGCTCACTTAGCACTTGACATATCCTACAATCGCTATCCATGTTCACTCGGCACTTGACCTATCCTACATTCGCTACCCACACTCGCTCATCACTTGACATATCCTACACTCACTATCCATGCTCACTCGACACTTGACCTATCCTACACTCGCTACCCATGCTCACTCAGCACTTGACATATCCTACACTCACTATCCATGCTCACTCGGCACTTGACCTATCCTACACTCACTATCTACGCTCACTCAGCACTTGACATATCCTACACTTGCTACCCACTCTCACTCGGCACTTGACCTATCCTACACTCTCTATCCACACTCACTCAGCACTTGACCTATCCTACACTCGCTACCCACGCTCACTCAGCACTTGACCTATCCTACACTCGCTACCCATGCTCACTCAGCATTTGACCTATCCTACACTCGCTACCCACCCTCACTCAGCACTTGACATATCCTACAATCGCTATCCACGCTCACTCGGCACTTGACCTATCCGACACTCACTATCCATGCTCACTTAGCACTTGACATATCCTACAATTGCTATCCACGTTCACTCGGCACTTGACCTATCCTACACTCGCTACCCACACTCGCTCATCACTTGACATATCCTACACTCACTATCCATGCTCACTCGACACTTGACCTATTCTACACCCGCTACCCACGCTCACTCAGCACTTGACATATCCTACACTCACTATCCACACGCACTCGGCACTTGACCTATCCTACACTCACTATCCACGCTCACTCAGCACTTGAACTATCCTACACTCACTATCCACGCTCACTCAGCACTTGACCTATCCTACACTCACTATCCACGCTCACTCAGCACTTGATCTATCCTACACTCACTATCCACGCTCACTCAGCAATTGACCTATCCTACACTCACTATCCACGTTCACTCGGCACTTGACCTATCCTACACTCGCTATCCACGCTCACTCAGCACTTGATATATCCTACACTCACTATCCACGTTCACTCGACACTTGACCTATTCTACACCCGCTACCCACGCTCACTCAGCACTTGACATATCCTACACTCACTATCCACACTCACTCGGCACCTGACCTATCCTACACTCACTATCCACGCTCACTCAGCACTTGATCTATCCTACACTCACTATCCACGCTCACTCAGCAATTGACCTATCCTACACTCACTATCCACGTTCACTCGGCACTTGACCTATCCTACACTCGCTATCCACGCTCACTCAGCACTTGATATATCCTACACTCACTATCCACGTTCACTCGACACTTGACATATCCTACACTCACTATCCACGCTCACTCAGCACTTGACCTATCCTACACTCGCTACCCACGCTCACTCAGCACTTGACATATCCTACACTCACTATCCACGCTCACTAAGCACTTGATCTATCCTACACTCACTATCCACGCTCACTCGGCACTTGACTTATCCTACACTCGCTATCCATGCTCACTCAGCACTTAATATATCCTACACTCACTATCCACGTTAACTCAGCACTTGATATATCCTACACTCACTATCCACGCTCACTCAGCACTTGACCTATCCTACACTCGCTATCCACGCTCACTCAGCACTTGATATATCCTATACTCACTATCCATGCTCACTCGGCACTTGACACATCCTACACTCACTATCGATGTTCACTAGGCACGTGACCTATCCTACATTCGCTAACCATGCTCACTCTGCACTTGACCTATCCTACACTCACTATGCACATTCACTCGGCACTTGACCTATCCGACACTCGCTACCCACGCTCGCTCACCACTTGACATACCCTACATTTGCTACTCATGCTCACTCGGCACTTGACCTATCCTACACTCGCTACCCATGCTCACTCGCCACTTGACCTATCCTACACTCGCTACCCATGCTCACTCTGCACTTGATCTATCATACACTCACTATGCACACTCACTTGGCACTTGACCTATCCTACACTTGCTACCCACGCTCACTCAGCACTTAACCTATCCTACACTCGCTATCCATGCTCGCTCAGCACTTGACATAGCCTACACTCGCTACCCATGCTCACTCCGCACTTGAACTATCCTACACTCGCTACCCATGCTCACTCTGCACTTGACTTATCCTACACTCACTATCCTCACTCGGCACTTGACCTATCCCACACTCGCTACCCATGCTCACTCGGCACTTGACCTATCCTTCACTCGCTATCCACGCTCACTCAGCACTTGACATACCCTACATTCGCGACCCATGCTCACTCGGCACTTGACCTATCCTACACTCGCTACCCACGCTCACTCAGCACTTGACCTATCCTACACTCGCTACCCATACTCACTCAGCATTTAACTTATCCTACACTCGCTACCCACGCTCACTCAGCACTTGACCTATCCTACACTCGCTACCCATACTCACTCTGCACTTGACCTATCCTACACTCACTATGCACACTCACTTGGCACTTGACCTATCCTACACTTGCTACCCACACTCACTCAGCATTTAACCTATCCTACACTCGCTATCCATGCTCACTCGGCACTTGACATACCCTACACTCGCTACCCACGCTCACTCAGCACTTGACCTATCCTGCACTCGCTAACCATGCTCACTCTGCACTTGACCTATCCTACACTCGCTATCCAGGCTCACTTAGCACTTGACATAGCCTACACTCGCTACCCATGCTCACTCCGCACTTGAACTATCCTACACTCGCTACCCATGCTCACTCTGCACTTGACTTATCCTACACTCACTATCCTCACTCGGCACTTGACCTATCCCACACTCGCTACCCATGCTCACTCGGCACTTGACCTATCCTACACTCGCTATCCACGCTCACTCAGCACTTGACATACCCTACATTCGCAACCCATGCTCACTCGGCACTTGACCTATCCTACACTCGCTACCCACGCTCACTCAGCACTTGACCTATCCTACACTCGCTACCCATACTCACTCTGCACTTGACCTATCCTACACTCACTATGCACACTCACTTGGCACTTGACCTATCCTACACTTGCTACCCACATTCACTCAGCATTTAACCTATCCTACACTCGCTATCCATGCTCACTCAGCACTTGACATACCCTACACTCGCTACCCACGCTCACTCAGCACTTGACCTATCCTGCACTCGCTAACCATGCTCACTCTGCACTTGACCTATCCTACACTCACTATGTACACTCACTCGGCATTTAACCTATCCTACACTCGCTATCCAGGCTCACTCAGCACTTGACCTACCCTACACTCACTACCCATGCTCACTCGGGACTTGACCTATCCTACACTTGCTATCCACGCTCACTCAGCACTAGACATACCCTACACTCACTATCCAAGCTCACTAGGCACTTGACCTATCCTACACTCGCTATCCATGCTCACTCAGCACTTGATATATCCTACACTTGCTACCCACTCTCACTCGGCACTTTACCTATCCTACACTCGCTATCCCCACTCACTCAGCACTTGACCTATCCAACACTCGCTACCCATGCTCACTCAGCACTTGACCTATCCTACACTTGCTATCCATGCTCACTCGGTATTTGACCTATCCTACACGCGCTACCCACCCTCACTCAGCACTTGACATGTCCTACAATCGCTATCCACGCTCACTCGGCACTTGACCTATCCGACACTCACTATCCATGCTTACTTAGCACTTGACATATCCTACAATCGCTATCCATGTTCACTCGGGACTTGACCTATCCTACACTCGCTATCCACGCTCACTCAGCACTTGACATACCCTACATTCGCTACCCATGCTCACTCGGCACTTGACCTATCCTACACTCGCTACCCACGCTCACTCAGCACTTGACCTATCCTACACTCGATACCCATACTCACTCTGCACTTGACCTATCCTACACTCACTATGCACACTCACTTGGCACTTGACCTATCCTACACTTGCTACCCACACTCACTCAGCATTTAACCTATCCTACACTCGCTATCCATGCTCACTCGGCACTTGACATACCCTACACTCGCTACCCACGCTCACTCAGCACTTGACCTATCCTGCACTCGCTAACCATGCTCACTCTGCACTTGACCTATCCTACACTCACTATGCACACTCACTCGGCACTTAACCTGTCCTACACTCGCTACCCATGCTCACTCGGCACTAGACCTATCCTACACTCACTATTCACACTCACTCGGCACTTAACCTATCCTACACTCGCTATCCAGGCTCACTCAGCACTTGACCTACCCTACACTCACTACCCATGCTCACTCGGGACTTGACCTATCCTACACTTGCTATCCACGCTCACTCAGCACTAGACATACCCTACACTCACTATCCAAGCTCACTAGGCACTTGACCTATCCTACACTCGCTATCCACGCTCACTCAGCACTTGATATATCCTACACTTGCTACCCACTCTCACTCGGCACTTTACCTATCCTACACTCGCTATCCACACTCACTCAGCACTTGACCTATCCAACACTCGCTACCCATGCTCACTCAGCACTTGACCTATCCTACACTTGCTACCCATGCTCACTCGGCATTTGACCTGTCCTACACGCGCTACCCACCCTCACTCAGCACTTGACATATCCTACAATCGCTATCCACGCTCACTCGGCACTTGACCTATCCGACACTCACTATCCATGCTCACTTAGCACTTGACATATCCTACAATCGCTATCCATGTTCACTCGGCACTTGACCTATCCTACACTCGCTACCCACACTCGCTCATCACTTGACATATCCTACACTCACTATCCATGCTCACTCGACACTTGACCTATCCTACACTCGCTACCCATGCTCACTCAGCACTTGACATATCCTACACTCACTATCCATGCTCACTCGGCACTTGACCTATCCTACACTCACTATCTACGCTCACTCAGCACTTGACATATCCTACACTTGCTACCCACTCTCACTCGGCACTTGACCTATCCTACACTTGCTATCCACACTCACTCAGCACTTGACCTATCCTACACTCGCTACCCACGCTCACTCAGCACTTGACCTATCCTACACTCGCTACCCACGCTCACTCAGCATTTGACCTATCCTACACTCGCTACCCACCCTCACTCAGCATTTGACATATCCTACAATCGCTATCCACGCTCACTCGGCACTTGACCTATCCGACACTCACTATCCATGCTCACTTAGCACTTGACATATCCTACAATTGCTATCCACGTTCACTCGGCACTTGACCTATCCTACACTCGCTACCCACACTCGCTCATCACTTGACATATCCTACACTCACTATCCATGCTCACTCGACACTTGACCTATTCTACACCCGCTACCCACGCTCACTCAGCACTTGACATATCCTACACTCACTATCCACACTCACTCGGCACTTGACCTATCCTACACTCACTATCCACGCTCACTCAGCACTTGATCTATCCTACACTCACTATCCACGCTCACTCAGCAATTGACCTTTCCTACACTCACTATCCACGTTCACTCAGCACTTAACCTATCCTACACTCGCTATCCACGCTCACTCAGCACTTGATATATCCTACACTCACTATCCACGTTCACTCGACACTTGACATATCCTACACTCACTATCCACGCTCACTCAGCACTTGACCTATCCTACACTCGCTACCCACGCTCACTCAGCACTTGACATATCCTACACTCACTATCCACGCTCACTCGGCACTTGACCTATCCTACACTCACTATCCACGCTCACTCAGCACTTGACCTATCCTACACTCGCTACCCACGCTCACTCAGCACTTGACATATCCTACACTCACTATCCACGCTCACTAAGCACTTGATCTATCCTACACTCACTATCCACGCTCACTCGGCACTTGACTTATCCTACACTCGCTATCCATGCTCACTCAGCACTTGATATATCCTACACTCACTATCCACGTTAACTCAGCACTTGATATATCCTACACTCACTATCCACGCTCACTCAGCACTTGACCTATCCTACACTCGCTATCCACGCTCACTCAGCACTTGATATATCCTATACTCACTATCCATGCTCACTCGGCACTTGACACATCCTACACTCACTATCGATGTTCACTCGGCACTTGACCTATCCGACACTCGCTACCCACGCTCGCTCACCACTTGACATACCCTACATTTGCTACTCATGCTCACTCGGCACTTGACCTATCCGACACTCGCTACCCACGCTCGCTCACCACTTGACATACCCTACATTTGCTACTCATGCTCACTCGGCACTTGACCTATCCTACACTCGCTACCCATGCTCACTCGCCACTTGACCTATCCTACACTCGCTACCCATGCTCACTCTGCACTTGACCTATCCTACACTCACTATGCACACTCACTTGGCACTTGACCTATCCTACACTTGCTACCCACGCTCACTCAGCACTTAACCTATCCTACACTCGCTATCCATGCTCGCTCAGCACTTGACATAGCCTACACTCGCTACCCATGCTCACTCCGCACTTGAACTATCCTACACTCGCTACCCATGCTCACTCTGCACTTGACTTATCCTACACTCACTATCCTCACTCGGCACTTGACCTATCCCACACTCGCTACCCATGCTCACTCGGCACTTGACCTATCCTACACTCGCTATCCACGCTCACTCAGCACTTGACATACCCTACATTCGCGACCCATGCTCACTCGGCACTTGACCTATCCTACACTCGCTACCCACGCTCACTCAGCACTTGACCTATCCTACACTCGCTACCCATACTCACTCAGCATTTAACCTATCCTACACTCGCTACCCATGCTCACTCAGCACTTGACCTATCCTACACTCGCTACCCATACTCACTCTGCACTTGACCTATCCTACACTCACTATGCACACTCACTTGGCACTTGACCTATCCTACACTTGCTACCCACACTCACTCAGCATTTAACCTATCCTACACTCGCTATCCATGCTCACTCGGCACTTGACATACCCTACACTCGCTACCCACGCTCACTCAGCACTTGACCTATCCTGCACTCGCTAACCATGCTCACTCTGCACTTGACCTATCCTACACTCGCTATCTCGGCTCACTTAGCACTTGACATAGCCTACACTTGCTACCCATGCTCACTCCGCACTTGAACTATCCTACACTCGCTACCCATGCTCACTCTGCACTTGACTTATCCTACACTCACTATCCTCACTCGGCACTTGACCTATCCCACACTCGCTACCCATGCTCACTCGGCACTTGACCTATCCTACACTCGCTATCCACGCTCACTCAGCACTTGACATACCCTACATTCGCAACCCATGCTCACTCGGCACTTGACCTATCCTACACTCGCTACCCACGCTCACTCAGCACTTGACCTATCCTACACTCGCTACCCATACTCACTCTGCACTTGACCTATCCTACACTCACTATGCACACTCACTTGGCACTTGACCTATCCTACACTTGCTACCCACACTCACTCAGCATTTAACCTATCCTACACTCGCTATCCATGCTCACTCGGCACTTGACATACCCTACACTCGCTACCCACGCTCACTCAGCACTTGACCTATCCTGCACTCGCTAACCATGCTCACTCTGCACTTGACCTATCCTACACTCACTATGCACACTCACTCGGCATTTAACCTATCCTACACTCGCTATCCAGGCTCACTCAGCACTTGACCTACCCTACACTCACTACCCATGCTCACTCGGGACTTGACCTATCCTACACTTGCTATCCACGCTCACTCAGCACTAGACATACCCTACACTCACTATCCAAGCTCACTAGGCACTTGACCTATCCTACACTCGCTATCCATGCTCACTCAGCACTTGATATATCCTACACTTGCTACCCACTCTCACTCGGCACTTTACCTATCCTACACTCGCTATCCCCACTCACTCAGCACTTGACCTATCCAACACTCGCTACCCATGCTCACTCAGCACTTGACCTATCCTACACTTGCTTCCCATGCTCACTCGGCATTTGACCTATCCTACACGCGCTACCCACCCTCACTCAGCACTTGACATATCCTACAATCGCTATCCACGCTCACTCGGCACTTGACCTATCCGACACTCACTATCCACACTCACTCAGCACTTGACCTATCCAACACTCGCTACCCATGCTCACTCAGCACTTGACCTATCCTACACTTGCTACCCATGCTCACTCGGCATTTGACCTGTCCTACACGCGCTACCCACCCTCACTCAGCACTTGACATATCCTACAATCGCTACCCACGCTCACTCAGCACTTGACCTATCCTACACTCGATACCCATACTCACTCTGCACTTGACCTATCCTACACTCACTATGCACACTCACTTGGCACTTGACCTATCCTACACTTGCTACCCACACTCACTCAGCATTTAACCTATCCTACACTCGCTATCCATGCTCACTCGGCACTTGACATACCCTACACTCGCTACCCACGCTCACTCAGCACTTGACCTATCCAGCACTCGCTAACCATGCTCACTCTGCACTTGACCTATCCTACACTCACTATGCACACTCACTCGGCACTTAACCTGTCCTACACTCGCTACCCATGCTCACTCGGCACTAGACCTATCCTACACTCACTATTCACACTCACTCGGCACTTAACCTATCTTACACTCGCTATCCAGGCTCACTCAGCACTTGACCTACCCTACACTCACTACCCATGCTCACTCGGGACTTGACCTATCCTACACTTGCTATCCACGCTCACTCAGCACTTGATATATCCTACACTTGCTACCCACTCTCACTCGGCACTTTACCTATCCTACACTCGCTATCCACACTCACTCAGCACTTGACCTATCCAACACTCGCTACCCATGCTCACTCAGCACTTGACCTATCCTACACTTGCTACCCATGCTCACTCGGCATTTGACCTGTCCTACACGCGCTACCCACCCTCACTCAGCACTTGACATATCCTACAATCGCTATCCACGCTCACTCGGCACTTGACCTATCCTACACTTGCTACCCATGCTCACTCGGCATTTGACCTATCCTACACGCGCTACCCACCCTCTCACAGCACTTGACATATCCTACAATCGCTATCCACGCTCACTCGGCACTTGACCTATCCGACACTCACTATCCATGCTCACTTAGCACTTGACATATCCTACACTCGCTACCCACACTCGCTCATCACTTGACATATCCTACACTCACTATCCATGCTCACTCGACACTTGACCTATCCTACACTCGCTACCCATGCTCACTCAGCACTTGACATATCCTACACTCACTATCCATGCTCACTCGGCACTTGACCTATCCTACACTCACTATCTACGCTCACTCAGCACTTGACATATACTACACTTGCTACCCACTCTCACTCGGCACTTGACCTATCCTACACTTGCTATCCACACTCACTCAGCACTTGACCTATCCTACACTCTCTACCCACGCTCACTCAGCACTTGACCTATCCTACACTCGCTACCCACGCTCACTCAGCATTTGACCTATTCTACACTCGCTACCCACCCTCACTCAGCATTTGACATATCCTACAATCGCTATCCACGCTCACTCGGCACTTGACCTATCCGACACTCACTATCCATGCTCACTTAGCACTTGACATATCCTACAATTGCTATCCACGTTCACTCGGCACTTGACCTATCCTACACTCGCTACCCACACTCGCTCATCACTTGACATATCCTACACTCACTATCCATGCTCACTCGACACTTGACCTATTCTACACCCGCTACCCACGCTCACTCAGCACTTGACATATCCTACACTCACTATCCACACTCACTCGGCACTTGGCCTATCCTACACTCACTATCCACGCTCACTCAGCACTTGATCTATCCTACACTCACTATCCACGCTCACTCAGCAATTGACCTTTCCTACACTCACTATCCACGTTCACTCAGCACTTGACCTATCCTACACTCGCTATCCACGCTCACTCAGCACTTGATATATCCTACACTCACTATCCACGTTCACTCGACACTTGACATATCCTACACTCACTATCCACGCTCACTCAGCACTTGACCTATCCTACACTCGCTACCCACGCTCACTCAGCACTTGACATATCCTACACTCACTATCCACGCTCACTCGGCACTTGACCTATCCTACACTCACTATCCACGCTCACTAAGCACTTGATCTATCCTACACTCACTATCCACGCTCACTCAGCAATTGACCTATCCTACACTCGCTATCCACGCTCACTCAGCACTTGATATATCCTATACTCACTATCCATGCTCACTCGGCACTTGACATATCCTACACTCACTATCGATGTTCACTCGGCACGTGACCTATCCTACATTCGCTAACCATGCTCACTCTGCACTTGACCTATCCTACACTCACTATGCACATTCACTCGGCACTTGACCTATCCGACACTCGCTACCCACGCTCGCTCACCACTTGACATACCCTACATTTGCTACTCATGCTCACTTGGCACTTGACCTATCCTACACTCGCTACCCATGCTCACTCGCCACTTGACCTATCCTACACTCGCTACCCATGCTCACTCTGCACTTGACCTATCCTACACTCACTATGCACACTCACTTGGCACTTGACCTATCCTACACTTGCTACCCACGCTCACTCAGCACTTAACCTATCCTACACTCGCTATCCATGCTCGCTCTGCAATTGCCGTACCCTAAACTCGCTACCCACGCTCACTCAGCACTTGACCTATCCTGCACTCGCTAACCATGCTCACTCTGCACTTGACCTATCCTACACTCACTATGCACACTCACTCAGCACTTAACCTATCCTACACTCACTACCCATGATCACTCGGCACATGACCTATGCTACACTTGCTACCCACGCTCACTCGGCACTTGACCTATCCTACCCTCGCTACCCATGCTCACTCGGCACTTGACCTATCCTACACTCGCTACCCACGCTCACTCTGCACTTGAACTATCCTACACTCAATATCCTCACTCGGCACTTGACCTATCCTACACTCGCTACCCATGCTCACTCTGCACTTGACTTATCCAACACTCACTATGCACACTCACTTGTTCTTGACCTATCCTACACTTGCTACCCATGCTTTCTCGGCACTTGACCTATCCTACACTTGCTACCCACGCTCACTCGGCACTTGACATACCCTACACTCGCTACCCACGCTCACTCAGCACTTGACCTATCCTGCACTCTCTAACCATGCTCACTCTGCACTTGACCTATTCTACACTCACTCTGCACACTCACTTTGCACTTGACCTATCCTACACTCGCTACCCACGCTCACTCGGCACTTGACCTATCCTACACTCACTATCCACACTCACTCGGCACTTGACCTATCCTACACTTGCTATCCAGGCTTACTCAGCACTTGACATAGCCTACACTCGCTACCCATGCTCACTCCGCACTTGACCTATCCTACAATTGCTACCCATGCTCACTCTGCACTTGATCTATACTACACTCACTATCCTCACTCTGCACTTGACCTATCCCATACTCGCTACCCATGCTCACTCAGCACTTGGCCTATCCTACACTCGCTATCCATGCTCACTCAGCACTTGACATACCCAACATTCGCTACCCATGCTCACTCGGCACTTGACCTATCCTACACTCGCTACCCACGCTCACTCAGCAATTGACCTATCCTACACTCGCTACCCATGCTCACTCTTCACTTGACCTATCCTACACTCACTATGCACACTCACCTGGCACTTGATCTATCCTACACTTGCTACCCACGCTCACTCAGCATTTAACCTATCCTACACTCGCTATCCATGCTCACTCGGCACTTGACATACCCTACACTCGCTACCCACGCTCACTCAGCACTTGACCTATCCGGCACTCGCTAACCATGCTCACTCTGCACTTGACCTATCCTACACTCACTATGCACACTCACTCAGCACTTGCCCTATCCTACACTCGCTACCCATGCTCACTCGGCACTAGACCTATCCTACACTTGCTATCCACGCTCACTCAGCACTAGACATACCCTACACTCGCTACCCCCGCTCACTCAGCACTTGACCTATCCTACACTCGCTACCCACGCTCACTCGACATTTGACCTATCCTACACTTGCTACTCACCCTCACTCAGCACTTGACATATCCTACAATCGCTATCCACGCTCACTCAGCACTTGACCTATCCGACACTCACTATCCATGCTCACTTAGCACTTGACATATCCTACAATCGCTATCCATGTTCACTCGGCACTTGACCTATCCTACACTCGCTACCCACACTCGCTCATCACTTGACATATCCTACACTCACTATCCATGCTCACTCGACACTTGACCTATCCTATACTCGCTACCCATGCTCACTCAGCACTTGACATGTCCTACACTGACTATCCACGTTCACTCGGCACTTGACCTATCCTACACTCACTATCCACGCTCACTCAGCACTTGACATATCCTACACTTGCTACCCACTCTCACTCGGCACTTGACCTATCCTACACTCGCTATCCACACTCACTCAGCACTTGACCTATCCTACACTCGCTACTTACGCTCACTCGGCACTTGACCTATCCTACACTCGCTACCCACGCTCACTCAGCATTTGACCTATCCTACACTCGTTACCCACCCTCACTCAGCACTTGACATATCCTACAATCGCTATCCACGCTCACTCGCCACTTGACCTATCCGACACTCACTATCCATGCTCACTTAGCACTTGACATATCCTACAATCGCTATCCACGTTCACTCGGCACTTGACCTATCCTCCACTTGCTACCCACACTCGCTCATCACTTGACATATCCTACACTCACTATCCATGCTCACTCGACACTTGACCTATCCTACACTCGCTACCCACACTCACTCAGCACTTAACATATCCTACACTCACTATCCACATTCACTCGGCACTTGACCTATCCTACACTCACTATCCACGCTCACTCAGCACTTGATCTATCCTACACTCGCTATCCACACTCACTCAGCACTTGACCTATCCTACACTCGCTACCCATGCTCACTCAGCACTTGACCTATCCTACACTCGCTACCCACGCTCACTCAGCACTTAACATATCCTACACTCACTATCCACACTCACTCGGCACTTGACCTATCCTACACTCACTATCGACGCTCACTCAGCACTTGATCTATCCTACACACATTATCCACGCTCACTCAGCACTTGATATATCCTACACTCACTATCCACGTTCACTCGGCACTTGACCTATCCTACACTCACTACCATGCTCACTCAGCACTTGACCTATCCTACACTCGCTATCCACGCTCACTCAGCACTTGACCTATGCTACACTTGCTACCCACGCTCACTCGGCACTTGACCTATCCTACACTCGCTACCCATGCTCACTTGGCATTTGACCTATCCTACACTCACTACCCATGCTCACTCTGCACTTGACCTATCCTACACTCACTACCCATGCTCACTCTGCACTTGACCTATCCTACACTCACTATCCTCACTCGGCATTTGACCTATCCTACACTCGCTACCCACGCTCACTCTGCACTTGACTTATCCAACACTCACTATGCACACTCACTTGGCACTTGACCTATCCTACACTCGCTACCCATGCTCTTTCGGCACTTGACATACCCTACACTCGCTACCCATGCTCACTCGGCACTTGACATACCCTACACTCGCTACCCACGCTCACTCAGCACTTGACCTATCCTGCACTCGCTAACCATGCACACTCTGCACTTGACCTATCCTACACTCACTATGCACACTCACTCGGCACTTGATCTATCCTACACTCGCTACCCACGCTCACTCGGCACTTGACCTATCCTACACTCACTATCCACACTCACTCGGCACTTGACCTATCCTACACTCCTATCCAGGCTCACTCACTTGACATAGCCTACACTCGCTACCCATGCTCACTCCGCACTTGACCTATTCTACACTCACTACCCATGCTCACTCTGCACTTGACCTATCCTACACTCGCTATCCACGCTCACTCAGCACTTGACATACCCTACATTCGCTACGCATTCTCACTCGGCACTTGACCTATCCTACACTCGCTACCCACGCTCACTCAGCACTTGACCTATCCTACACTCGCTACCCATGCTCACTCTGCACTTGACCTATCCTACACTCACTATGCACACTCACTTGGCACTTGACCTATCCTACACTTGCTACCCACGCTCACTCAGCACTTGACATACCCTACACTCACTACCCACGCTCATTCAGCACTTGACCTATCCTGCACTCGCTAACCATGCTCACTCTGCACTTGACCTATCCTACACTCACTATGCACACTCACTTGGCACTTGACCTATCCTACACTTGCTATCCAGGCTCACTCATAACTTGACCTACCCTAAACTCGCTACCCATGCTCACTCGGTACTTGACCTATCCTACACTCGCTATCCACGCTCACTCAGCACTAGACATACCCTACACTCACTATCCATGCTCACTAGGCACTTGACCTATCCTACACTCGCTATCCACGCTCACTCAGCACTTGATATATCCTACACTTGCTACCCACTCTCACTCAGCACTTTACCTATCCTACACTCGCTATCCACACTCACTCAGCACTTGACCTATCCTACACTCGCTACCCACGCTCACTCAGCACTTGACCTATCCTACACTCGCTACCCACGCTCACTTGGCATTTGACCTATCCTACACTCGCTACCCACCCTCACTCTGCACTTGACATATCCTACAATCGCTATCCACGTTCACTCGGCACTTGACCTATCCTACACTCGCTACCCACACTCGCTCATCACTTGACATATCCTACACTCACTATCCATGCTCACTCGACACTTGACCTATCCTACACTCGCTACCCACGCTCACTCAGCACTTGACATATCCTAAACTCACTATCCACTCTCCCTCGGCACTTGACCTATCCTACACTCACTATCCACGCTCACTCAGCACTTGACCTATCCTATACTCGCTATCCATGCTCACTCAGCATTTGACATATCCTACACTCACTATCGATGTTCACTCGGCACTTGACCTATACTACACTCGCTAACCTTGCTCACTCTGCACTTGACCTATCCTACACTCACTATGCACATTCACTCGGCACTTGACCTATCCTACACTCGCTACCCACACTCACTCGGCACTTGACCTATCCTACACTCACTATCCACACTCACTCGGGACTTGACCTATCCTACACTCTCTATCCAGGCTCACTCAGCACTTGACATAGCCTACACTCGCTACCCATGCTCACTCGGCACTTGACCTGTCCTACACTCGCTACCCATGCTCACTCTGCACTTGACCTATACTACACTCACTATCCTCACTCGGCACTTGACCTATCCCACACTCGCTACCCATGCTCACTCGGCACTTGACCTATCCTACACTCGCTATCCACGCTCGCTCAGCACTTGACATACCCTACATTTGCTACTCATGCTCACTTGGCACTTGACCTATCCTACACTCGCTACCCACGCTCACTCAGCACTTGACCTACCCTACACTCACTACCCATGCTCACTCTGCACTTGACCTATCCTACACTCGCTATCCATGCTCACTCGGCACTTGACCTATCCTACACTCGCTATCCACGCTCACTCAGCACTTGACATATCCTACACTCACTATCCATGTTCACTCGGCACTTGACCTATCCTATACTCGCTAACCATGCTCACTCTGCACTTGACCTATCCTACACTCACTATGCACATTCACTCTGCACTTGCCCTATCCTACACTTGCTATCCAGGCTCACTCAGCACTTGACATAGCCTACACTCGCTACCCATGCTCACTCGGCACTTGACCTATCCTACACTCGCTACCCATGCTCACTCTGCACTTGACCTATCCTACATTCACTATCCTTACTCGGCAGTTGACCTATCCCACACTCGCTACCCATGCTCACTCGGCACTTGACCTATCCTACACTCCCTATCCACGCTCAGTCAGCACTTGACATACTCTACATTCGCTACCAATGCTCACTCGGCACTTGACCTATCCTACACTCGCTACCCACGCTCACTCGGCACTTGACCTATCCTACACTCGCTACCCATGCTCACTCTGCACTTGACCTATCCTACACTCACTATGCACACTCACTTGGCACTTGACCTATCCTACACTTGCTACCCACGCTCACTCAGCACTTAACCTATCCTACACTCGCTATCCATGCTCACTCGGCAATCGACCTATCCTGCACTAGCTAACCATGCTCACTCTGCACTTGACCTATCCTACACTCACTATGCACACTCACTCGGCAATTGACCTATCCTACACTCGCTAGCCATGCTCACTCGGCACTCGACCTATGCTACACTTGTTACCCACGCTCACTCGGCACTTGACCTATCCTAGACTCGCTACCCACGCTCACTCGGCACTTGACGTATCCTACACTCGCTACCCATGCTCACTCTGCACTTGACCTATCCTACACTCACTATCCTCACTCGGCACTTGACCTATCCTACACTTGCTACCCACACTCACTTGCACTTGACCTATCCAACACTCATTATGCACACTCACTTGGCACTTGACCTATCCTACACTTGCTACCCATGCTCTCTCGGCACTTGACCTATCCTACACTCGCTACTCACGCTCACTCGGCACTTGACATACACTACACTCGCTACCCATGTTCACTCAGCACTTGACCTATCCTGCACTCACTAATCATGCTCACTCTGCACTTGACCTATCCTACACTCACTATGCACACTCACTCGGCACTTGACCTATCCTACACTCGCTACCCACGCTCACTCGGCACTTGACCTATCCTACACTCACTATCCACACTCACTCAGCACTTGACCTATCCTACACTCGCTATCCAGGCTCACTCAGCACTTGACATAGCCTACACTCGCTACCCATGCTCACTCTGCACTTGACCTATCCTACACTCACTATCCTCACTCGGCACTTGACCTATCCCACACTCGCTACCCATGCTCACTCGGCACTTGACCTATCCTACACTCGCTATCCACGCTCACTCAGCACTTGATATACCCTACATTCGCTACCCATGGTCACTCGCCACTTGACCTATCCTACACTCGCTACCCACGCTCACTCAGCACTTGACCTATCCTATACTCGCTACCCATGCTCACTCTACACTCTACCTATCCTACACTCACTATGCACACTCACTTGGCACTTGACCTATCCTACACTTGCTACCCACGCTCACTCGGCACTTAACCTATCCTACACTCGCTATCCATGCTCACTCGGCACTTGACATACCCTACACTCGCTACCCACGCTCACTCAGCACTTGACCTATCCTACACTCGCTACCCATGCTCACTCTGCACTTGACCTATCCTACACTCACTATGCACACTCACTCAGCACTTGACCTATCCTACACTCGCTACCCATGCTCACTCTGCACTTGACCTATCCTACACTCACTATGCACACTCACTTGGCACTTGACCTATCCTACACTTGCTACCCACGCTCACTCAGCACTTGATATACCCTACACTCGCTACCCACGCTCATTCAGCACTTGACCTATCCTGCACTCGCTAACCATGCTCACTCTGCACTTGACCTATCCTACACTCACTATGCACACTCACTCGGCTCTTAACCTATCCTACACTCACTATCCAGGCTCACTCATAACTTGACCTACCCTACACTCGCTACCCATGCTCACTCGGTACTTGACCTATCCTACACTCGCTATCCACGCTCACTCAGCACTAGACATACCCTACACTCACTATCCATGCTCACTAGGCACTTGACCTATCCTACACTCGCTATCCACGCTCACTCAGCACTTGATATATCCTACACTTGCTACCCACTCTCACTCAGCACTTTACCTATCCTACACTCGCTATCCACACTCACTCAGCACTTGACCTATCCTACACTCGCTACCCATGCTCACTCAGCACTTGACCTATCCTACACTCGCTACCCACGCTCACTTGGCATTTGACCTATCCTACACTCGCTACCCACCCTCACTCTGCACTTGACATATCCTACAATCGCTATCCACAGTCACTCGGCACTTGACCTATCCTACACTCGCTACACACACTCGCTCATCACTTGACATATCCTACACTCACTATCCATGCTCACTCGACACTTGACCTATCCTACACTCGCTACCCACGCTCACTCAGCACTTGACATATCCTAAACTCACTATCCACTCTCCCTCGGCACTTGACCTATCCTACACTCACTATCCACGCTCACTCAGCACTTGACCTATCCTACACTCGCTATCCATGCTCACTCAGCACTTGACCTATCCTATACTCGCTATCCATGCTCACTCAGCACTTGACATATCCTACACTCACTATCGATGTTCACTCGGCACTTGACCTATACTACACTCGCTAACCTTGCTCACTCTGCACTTGACCTATCCTACACTCACTATGCACATTCACTCGGCACTTGACCTATCCTACACTCGCTACCCACGCTCACTCGGCACTTGACCTATCCTACACTCACTATCCACACTCACTCGGGACTTGACCTATCCTACACTCTCTATCCAGGCTCACTCAGCACTTGACATAGCCTACACTCGCTACCCATTCTCACTCGGCACTTGACCTGTCCTACACTCGCTACCCATGCTCACTCTGCACTTGACCTATACTACACTCACTATCCTCACTCGGCACTTGACCTATCCCACACTCGCTACCCATGCTCACTCGGCACTTGACCTATCCTACACTCGCTATCCACGCTCGCTGAGCACTTGACATACCCTACATTTGCTACTCATGCTCACTTGGCACTTGACCTATCCTACACTCGCTACCCACGCTCACTCGGCACTTGACCTACCCTACACTCACTACCCATGCTCACTCTGCACTTGACCTATCCTACACTCGCTATCCATGCTCACTCGGCACTTGACCTATCCTACACTCGCTATCCACACTCACTCAGCGCTTGACATATCCTACACTCACTATCCATGTTCACTCGGCACTTGACCTATCCTACACTCGCTAACCATGCTCACTCTGCACTTGACCTATCCTACACTCACTATGCACATTCACTCTGCACTTGCCCTATCCTACACTCGCTATCCAGGCTCACTCAGCACTTGACATAGCCTACACTCGCTACCCATGCTCACTCGGCACTTGACCTATCCTACACTCGCTACCCATGCTCACTCTGCACTTGACCTATCCTACATTCACTATCCTTACTCGGCAGTTGACCTATCCCACAGTCGCTACCCATGCTCACTCGGCACTTGACCTATCCTACACTCCCTATCCACGCTCGCTCAGCACTTGACATACTCTACATTCGCTACCCATGCTCACTCGGCACTTGACCTATCCTACACTCGCTACCCACGCTCACTCGGCACTTGACCTATCCTACACTCGCTACCCATGCTCACTCGGCACTTAACCTATCCTACACTCGCTATCCATGCTCACTCGGCAATCGACCTATCCTGCACTAGCTAACCATGCTCACTCTGCACTTGACCTATCCTACACTCACTATGCACACTCACTCGGCAATTGACCTATCCTACACTCGCTAGCCATGCTCACTCGGCACTCGACCTATGCTACACTTGTTATCCACGCTCACTCAGCACTTGACCTATCCTAGACTCGCTACCCACGCTCACTCGGCACTTGATGTATCCTACACTCGCTACCCACGCTCACTCTGCACTTGACCTATCCTACACTCACTATCCTCACTCGGCACTTGACCTATCCTACACTTGCTACCCACACTCACTTGCACTTGACCTATCCAACACTCATTATGCACACTCACTTGGCACTTGACCTATCCTACACTTGCTACCCATGCTCTCTCGGCACTTGACCTATCCTACACTCGCTACTCACGCTCACTCGGCACTTGACATACACTACACTCGCTACCCATGTTCACTCAGCACTTGACCTATCCTACACTCACTAACCATGCTCACTCTGCACTTGACCTATCCTACACTCACTATGCACACTCACTCGGCACTTGACCTATCCTACACTCGCTACCCACGCTCACTCGGCACTTGACCTATCCTACACTCACTATCCACACTCACTCGGCACTTGACCTATCCTACACTCGCTATCCAGGCTCACTCAGCACTTGACATAGCCTACACTCGCTACCCATGCTCACTCTGCACTTGACCTATCCTGCACTCACTATCCTCACTCGGCACTTGACCTATCCCACACTCGCTACCCATGCTCACTCGGCACTTGACCTATCCTACACTCGCTATCCACGCTCACTCAGCACTTGATATACCCTACATTCGCTACCCATGGTCACTCGGCACTTGACCTATCCTACACTCGCTACCCACGCTCACTCAGCACTTGACCTATCCTATACTCGCTACCCATGCTCACTCTACACTCTACCTATCTTACACTCACTATGCACACTCACTTGGCACTTGACCTATCCTACACTTGCTACCCACGCTCACTCGGCACTTAACCTATCCTACACTCGCTATCCATGCTCACTCGGCACTTGACATACCCTACACTCGCTACCCACGCTCACTCAGCACTTGACCTATCCTGCACTCGCTAACCATGCTCACTCTGCACTTGACCTATCCTACACTCACTAGGCACACTCACTTGGCACTTGACCTATCCTTCACTCACTACCCATGCTCACTCGGCACTTGACCTATCCTACACTCGCTACCCACACTCGCTCATCACTTGACATATCCTACACTCACTATCCATGCTCACTCGACACTTGACCTATCCTATACTCGTTACCCATGCTCACTCAGCACTTGACATGTCCTACACTGACTATCCACGTTCACTCGGCACTTGACCTATCCTACACTCGCTATCCACGCTCACTCAGCACTTGATATACCCTACATTCGCTACCCATGGTCACTCGGCACTTGACCTATCCTACACTCGCTACCCACGCTCACTCAGCACTTGACCTATCCTATACTCGCTACCCATGCTCACTCTACACTCTACCTATCTTACACTCACTATGCACACTCACTTGGCACTTGACCTATCCTACACTTGCTACCCACGCTCACTCGGCACTTAACCTATCCTACACTCGCTATCCATGCTCACTCGGCACTTGACATACCCTACACTCGCTACCCACGCTCACTCAGCACTTGACCTATCCTGCACTCGCTAACCATGCTCACTCTGCACTTGACCTATCCTACACTCACTAGGCACACTCACTTGGCACTTGACCTATCCTTCACTCACTACCCATGCTCACTCGGCACTTGACCTATCCTACACTCGCTACCCACACTCGCTCATCACTTGACATATCCTACACTCACTATCCATGCTCACTCGACACTTGACCTATCCTATACTCGCTACCCATGCTCACTCAGCACTTGACATGTCCTACACTGACTATCCACGTTCACTCGGCACTTGACCTATCCTACACTCACTATCCACGCTCACTCAGCACTTGACATATCCTACACTTGCTACCCACTCTCACTCGGCACTTGACCTATCCTACACTCGCTATCCACACTCACTCAGCACTTGACCTATCCTACACTCGCTACTTACGCTCACTCGGCACTTGACCTATCCTACACTCGCTACCCACGCTCACTCAGCATTTGACCTATCCT
This sequence comes from Ambystoma mexicanum, assembly GCF_040938575.1. NCBI lineage: Eukaryota > Metazoa > Chordata > Amphibia > Caudata > Ambystomatidae > Ambystoma > Ambystoma mexicanum. The sequence goes on along the minus strand of NC_090936.1, from coordinate 1,212,425,938 downwards.
ACACTCGTTACCCACCCTCACTCAGCACTTGACATATCCTACAATCGCTATCCACGCTCACTCGCCACTTGACCTATCCGACACTCACTATCCATGCTCACTTAGCACTTGACATATCCTACAATCGCTATCCACGTTCACTCGGCACTTGACCTATCCTCCACTTGCTACCCACACTCGCTCATCACTTGACATATCCTACACTCACTATCCATGCTCACTCGACACTTGACCTATCCTACACTCGCTATCCACGCTCACTCAGCACTTGACCTATGCTACACTTGCTACCCACGCTCACTCGGCACTTGACCTATCCTACACTCGCTACCCATGCTCACTTGGCATTTGACCTATCCTACACTCACTACCCATGCTCACTCTGCACTTGACCTATCCTACACTCACTACCCATGCTCACTCTGCACTTGACCTATCCTACACTCACTATCCTCACTCGGCATTTGACCTATCCTACACTCGCTACCCACGCTCACTCTGCACTTGACTTATCCAACACTCACTATGCACACTCACTTGGCACTTGACCTATCCTACACTCGCTACCCATGCTCTTTCGGCACTTGACATACCCTACACTCGCTACCCATGCTCACTCGGCACTTGACATACCCTACACTCGCTACCCACGCTCACTCAGCACTTGACCTATCCTGCACTCGCTAACCATGCTCACTCTGCACTTGACCTATCCTACACTCACTATGCACACTCACTCGGCACTTGATCTATCCTACACTCGCTACCCACGCTCACTCGGCACTTGACCTATCCTACACTCACTATCCACACTCACTCGGCACTTGACCTATCCTACACTCCTATCCAGGCTCACTCACTTGACATAGCCTACACTCGCTACCCATGCTCACTCCGCACTTGACCTATTCTACACTCGCTACCCATGCTCACTCTGCACTTGACCTATCCTACACTCGCTATCCACGCTCACTCAGCACTTGACATACCCTACATTCGCTACGCATTCTCACTCGGCACTTGACCTATCCTACACTCGCTACCCACGCTCACTCAGCACTTGACCTATCCTACACTCGCTACCCATGCTCACTCTGCACTTGACCTATCCTACACTCACTATGCACACTCACTTGGCACTTGACCTATCCTACACTTGCTACCCACGCTCACTCAGCACTTGACATACCCTACACTCACTACCCACGCTCATTCAGCACTTGACCTATCCTGCACTCGCTAACCATGCTCACTCTGCACTTGACCTATCCTACACTCACTATGCACACTCACTCGGCTCTTAACCTATCCTACACTTGCTATCCAGGCTCACTCATAACTTGACCTACCCTAAACTCGCTACCCATGCTCACTCGGTACTTGACCTATCCTACACTCGCTATCCACGCTCACTCAGCACTAGACATACCCTACACTCACTATCCATGCTCACTAGGCACTTGACCTATCCTACACTCGCTATCCACGCTCACTCAGCACTTGATATATCCTACACTTGCTACCCACTCTCACTCAGCACTTTACCTATCCTACACTCGCTATCCACACTCACTCAGCACTTGACCTATCCTACACTCGCTACCCACGCTCACTCAGCACTTGACCTATCCTACACTCGCTACCCACGCTCACTTGGCATTTGACCTATCCTACACTCGCTACCCACCCTCACTCTGCACTTGACATATCCTACAATCGCTATCCACGTTCACTCGGCACTTGACCTATCCTACACTCGCTACCCACACTCGCTCATCACTTGACATATCCTACACTCACTATCCATGCTCACTCGACACTTGACCTATCCTACACTCGCTACCCACGCTCACTCAGCACTTGACATATCCTAAACTCACTATCCACTCTCCCTCGGCACTTGACCTATCCTACACTCACTATCCACGCTCACTCAGCACTTGACCTATCCTACACTCGCTATCCATGCTCACTCAGCACTTGACCTATCCTATACTCGCTATCCATGCTCACTCAGCATTTGACATATCCTACACTCACTATCGATGTTCACTCGGCACTTGACCTATACTACACTCGCTAACCTTGCTCACTCTGCACTTGACCTATCCTACACTCACTATGCACATTCACTCGGCACTTGACCTATCCTACACTCGCTACCCACGCTCACTCGGCACTTGACCTATCCTACACTCACTATCCACACTCACTCGGGACTTGACCTATCCTACACTCTCTATCCAGGCTCACTCAGCACTTGACATAGCCTACACTCGCTACCCATGCTCACTCGGCACTTGACCTGTCCTACACTCGCTACCCATGCTCACTCTGCACTTGACCTATACTACACTCACTATCCTCACTCGGCACTTGACCTATCCCACACTCGCTACCCATGCTCACTCGGCACTTGACCTATCCTACACTCGCTATCCACGCTCGCTCAGCACTTGACATACCCTACATTTGCTAATCATGCTCACTTGGCACTTGACCTATCCTACACTCGCTACCCACGCTCACTCGGCACTTGACCTACCCTACACTCACTACCCATGCTCACTCTGCACTTGACCTATCCTACACTCGCTATCCATGCTCACTCGGCACTTGACCTATCCTACACTCGCTATCCACGCTCACTCAGCACTTGACATATCCTACACTCACTATCCATGTTCACTCGGCACTTGACCTATCCTACACTCGCTAACCATGCTCACTCTGCACTTGACCTATCCTACACTCACTATGCACATTCACTCTGCACTTGCCCTATCCTACACTCGCTATCCAGGCTCACTCAGCACTTGACATAGCCTACACTCGCTACCCATGCTCACTCGGCACTTGACCTATCCTACACTCGCTACCCATGCTCACTCTGCACTTGACCTATCCTACATTCACTATCCTTACTCGGCAGTTGACCTATCCCACACTCGCTACCCATGCTCACTCGGCACTTGACCTATCCTACACTCCCTATCCACGCTCAGTCAGCACTTGACATACTCTACATTCGCTACCAATGCTCACTCGGCACTTGACCTATCCTACACTCGCTACCCACGCTCACTCGGCACTTGACCTATCCTACACTCGCTACCCATGCTCACTCTGCACTTGACCTATCCTACACTCACTATGCACACTCACTTGGCACTTGACCTATCCTACACTTGCTACCCACGCTCACTCAGCACTTAACCTATCCTACACTCGCTATCCATGCTCACTCGGCAATCGACCTATCCTGCACTAGCTAACCATGCTCACTCTGCACTTGACCTATCCTACACTCACTATGCACACTCACTCGGCAATTGACCTATCCTACACTCGCTAGCCATGCTCACTCGGCACTCGACCTATGCTACACTTGTTACCCACGCTCACTCGGCACTTGACCTATCCTAGACTCGCTACCCACGCTCACTCGGCACTTGACGTATCCTACACTCGCTACCCACGCTCACTCTGCACTTGACCTATCCTAAACTCACTATCCTCACTCGGCACTTGACCTATCCTACACTTGCTACCCACACTCACTTGCACTTGACCTATCCAACACTCATTATGCACACTCACTTGACACTTGACCTATCCTACACTTGCTACCCATGCTCTCTCGGCACTTGACCTATCCTACACTCGCTACTCACGCTCACTCGGCACTTGACATACACTACACTCGCTACCCATGTTCACTCAGCACTTGACCTATCCTGCACTCACTAACCATGCTCACTCTGCACTTGACCTATCCTACACTCACTATGCACACTCACTCGGCACTTGACCTATCCTACACTCGCTACCCACGCTCACTCGGCACTTGACCTATCCTACACTCACTATCCACACTCACTCAGCACTTGACCTATCCTACACTCGCTATCCAGGCTCACTCAGCACTTGACATAGCCTACACTCGCTACCCATGCTCACTCTGCACTTGACCTATCCTACACTCACTATCCTCACTCGGCACTTGACCTATCCCACACTCGCTACCCATGCTCACTCGGCACTTGACCTATCCTACACTCGCTATCCACGCTCACTCAGCACTTGATATACCCTACATTCGCTACCCATGGTCACTCGCCACTTGACCTATCCTACACTCGCTACCCACGCTCACTCAGCACTTGACCTATCCTATACTCGCTACCCATGCTCACTCTACACTCTACCTATCCTACACTCACTATGCACACTCACTTGGCACTTGACCTATCCTACACTTGCTACCCACGCTCACTCGGCACTTAACCTATCCTACACTCGCTATCCATGCTCACTCGGCACTTGACATACCCTACACTCGCTACCCACGCTCACTCAGCACTTGACCTATCCTACACTCGCTACCCATGCTCACTCTGCACTTGACCTATCCTACACTCACTATGCACACTCACTCAGCACTTGACCTATCCTACACTCGCTACCCATGCTCACTCTGCACTTGACCTATCCTACACTCACTATGCACACTCACTTGGCACTTGACCTATCCTACACTTGCTACCCACGCTCACTCAGCACTTGATATACCCTACACTCGCTACCCACGCTCATTCAGCACTTGACCTATCCTGCACTCGCTAACCATGCTCACTCTGCACTTGACCTATCCTACACTCACTATGCACACTCACTCGGCTCTTAACCTATCCTACACTCGCTATCCAGGCTCACTCATAACTTGACCTACCCTACACTCGCTACCCATGCTCACTCGGTACTTGACCTATCCTACACTCGCTATCCACGCTCACTCAGCACTAGACATACCCTACACTCACTATCCATGCTCACTAGGCACTTGACCTATCCTACACTCGCTATCCACGCTCACTCAGCACTTGATATATCCTACACTTGCTACCCACTCTCACTCAGCACTTTACCTATCCTACACTCGCTATCCACACTCACTCAGCACTTGACCTATCCTACACTCGCTACCCATGCTCACTCAGCACTTGACCTATCCTACACTCGCTACCCACGCTCACTTGGCATTTGACCTATCCTACACTCGCTACCCACCCTCACTCTGCACTTGACATATCCTACAATCGCTATCCACAGTCACTCGGCACTTGACCTATCCTACACTCGCTACACACACTCGCTCATCACTTGACATATCCTACACTCACTATCCATGCTCACTCGACACTTGACCTATCCTACACTCGCTACCCACGCTCACTCAGCACTTGACATATCCTAAACTCACTATCCACTCTCCCTCGGCACTTGACCTATCCTACACTCACTATCCACGCTCACTCAGCACTTGACCTATCCTACACTCGCTATCCATGCTCACTCAGCACTTGACCTATCCTATACTCGCTATCCATGCTCACTCAGCACTTGACATATCCTACACTCACTATCGATGTTCACTCGGCACTTGACCTATACTACACTCGCTAACCTTGCTCACTCTGCACTTGACCTATCCTACACTCACTATGCACATTCACTCGGCACTTGACCTATCCTACACTCGCTACCCACGCTCACTCGGCACTTGACCCATCCTACACTCACTATCCACACTCACTCGGGACTTGACCTATCCTACACTCTCTATCCAGGCTCACTCAGCACTTGACATAGCCTACACTCGCTACCCATTCTCACTCGGCACTTGACCTGTCCTACACTCGCTACCCATGCTCACTCTGCACTTGACCTATACTACACTCACTATCCTCACTCGGCACTTGACCTATCCCACACTCGCTACCCATGCTCACTCGGCACTTGACCTATCCTACACTCGCTATCCACGCTCGCTCAGCACTTGACATACCCTACATTTGCTACTCATGCTCACTTGGCACTTGACCTATCCTACACTCGCTACCCACGCTCACTCGGCACTTGACCTACCCTACACTTACTACCCATGCTCACTCTGCACTTGACCTATCCTACACTCGCTATCCATGCTCACTCGGCACTTGACCTATCCTACACTCGCTATCCACGCTCACTCAGCACTTGACATATCCTACACTCACTATCCATGTTCACTCGGCACTTGACCTATCCTACACTCGCTAACCATGCTCACTCTGCACTTGACCTATCCTACACTCACTATGCACATTCACTCTGCACTTGCCCTATCCTACACTCGCTATCCAGGCTCACTCAGCACTTGACATAGCCTACACTCGCTACCCATGCTCACTCGGCACTTGACCTATCCTACACTCGCTACCCATGCTCACTCTGCACTTGACCTATCCTACATTCACTATCCTTACTCGGCAGTTGACCTATCCCACACTCGCTACCCATGCTCACTCGGCACTTGACCTATCCTACACTCCCTATCCACGCTCGCTCAGCACTTGACATACTCTACATTCGCTACCCATGCTCACTCGGCACTTGACCTATCCTACACTCGCTACCCACGCTCACTCGGCACTTGACCTATCCTACACTCGCTACCCATGCTCACTCGGCACTTAACCTATCCTACACTCGCTATCCATGCTCACTCGGCAATCGACCTATCCTGCACTAGCTAACCATGCTCACTCTGCACTTGACCTATCCTACACTCACTATGCACACTCACTCGGCAATTGACCTATCCTACACTCGCTAGCCATGCTCACTCGGCACTCGACCTATGCTACACTTGTTATCCACGCTCACTCGGCACTTGACCTATCCTAGACTCGCTACCCACGCTCACTCGGCACTTGACGTATCCTACACTCGCTACCCACGCTCACTCTGCACTTGACCTATCCTACACTCACTATCCTCACTCGGCACTTGACCTATCCTACACTTGCTACCCACACTCACTTGCACTTGACCTATCCAACACTCATTATGCACACTCACTTGGCACTTGACCTATCCTACACTTGCTACCCATGCTCTCTCGGCACTTGACCTATCCTACACTCGCTACTCACGCTCACTCGGCACTTGACATACACTACACTCGCTACCCATGTTCACTCAGCACTTGACCTATCCTACACTCACTAACCATGCTCACTCTGCACTTGACCTATCCTACACTCACTATGCACACTCACTCGGCACTTGACCTATCCTACACTCGCTACCCACGCTCACTCGGCACTTGACCTATCCTACACTCACTATCCACACTCACTTGGCACTTGACCTATCCTACACTCGCTATCCAGGCTCACTCAGCACTTGACATAGCCTACACTCGCTACCCATGCTCACTCTGCACTTGACCTATCCTACACTCACTATCCTCACTCGGCACTTGACCTATCCCACACTCGCTACCCATGCTCACTCGGCACTTGACCTATCCTACACTCGCTATCCACGCTCACTCAGCACTTGATATACCCTACATTCGCTACCCATGGTCACTCGGCACTTGACCTATCCTACACTCGCTACCCACGCTCACTCAGCACTTGACCTATCCTATACTCGCTACCCATGCTCACTCTACACTCTACCTATCTTACACTCACCATGCACACTCACTTGGCACTTGACCTATCCTACACTTGCTACCCACGCTCACTCGGCACTTAACCTATCCTACACTCGCTATCCATGCTCACTCGGCACTTGACATACCCTACACTCGCTACCCACGCTCACTCAGCACTTGACCTATCCTGCACTCGCTAACCATGCTCACTCTGCACTTGACCTATCCTACACTCACTAGGCACACTCACTTGGCACTTGACCTATCCTTCACTCACTACCCATGCTCACTCGGCACTAGACCTATCCTACACTCACTATCCACACTCACTCAGCACTTAACCTATCCTACACTCGCTATCCAGGCTCACTCAGCACTTGATCTTCCCTAAACTCGCTACTCATGCTCACTCGGTACTTGACCTATCCTACACTAGCTATCCACGCTCACTCAGCACTAGACATACCCTACACTCACTATCCATGCTCACTCAGCACTTGACCTATGCTACACTCGCTATCCACGCTCACTCAGCACTTGACATATCCAACACTTGCTACCCACTCTCACTCGGCACTTGACCTATCCTACACTCGCTATCCACACTCACTCAGCATTTGACCTATCCTACACTCGCTACCCACGCTCACTCAGCACTTGACCTATCTACACTCGCTACCCATTCTCACTCGGCATTTGACCTATCCTACACTCGCTACCCACCCTCACTCAGCACTTGACATACCCTACACTCGCTACCCACGCTCACTCAGCACTTGACCTATCCTGCACTCGCTAACCATGCTCACTCTGCACTTGACCTATCCTACACTCACTATGCACAGTCACTCGGCACTTGACCTATCCTACACTCGCTACCCATGCTCACTCGGCACTAGACCTATCCTACACTCACTATTCACATTCACTCTGCACTTAACCTATCCTACACTCGCTATCCAGGCTCACTCAGCACTTGACCTACCCTACACTCACTACCCATGCTCACTCGGTACTTGACCTATCCTACACTTGCTATCCACGCTCACTCAGCACTAGACATACCCTATACTCACTATCCATGCTCACTAGGCACTTGACCTATCCTACACTCACTATCCACGCTCACTCAGCACTTGATATATCCTACACTTGCTACCCACTCTCACTCGGCACTTTACCTATCCTACACTCGCTATCCACACTCACTCAGCACTTGACCTATACTACACTCCCTATCCATGCTCACTCAGCACTTGACCTATCCTACACTTGCTATCCATGCTCACTCGGCATTTGACCTATCCTACACGCGCTACCCACCCTCACTCAGCACTTGACATATCCTACAATCGCTATCCACGCTCACTCGGCACTTGACCTATCCGACACTCACTATCCATGCTCACTTAGCACTTGACATATCCTACAATCGCTATCCATCGTCACTTGGCACTTGACCTATCCTACATTCGCTACCCACACTCGCTCATCACTTGACATATCCTACACTCACTATCCATGCTCACTGGACACTTGACCTATCCTACACTCGCTATCCATGCTCACTCAGCACTTGACATATCCTACACTCACTATCCATGCTCACTCGGCACTTGACCTATCCTACACTCACTATCCTAACTCGGCACTTGACCTATGCCACACTTGCTACCCATGCTCACACAGCACTTGACCTATCCTACACTCGCTATCCACGCTCGCTGAGCACTTGACATACCCTACATTCACTACTCATGCTCACTCGGCACTTGACCCATCCTACACTTGCTACCCATTCTCACCCTGCACTTGACCTATCCTACACTCACTATCCTAACTCGGCACTTGACCTATGCCACACTTGCTACCCATGCTCACACAGCACTTGACCTATCCTACACTCGCTATCCACGCTCGCTCAGCACTTGACATACCCTACATTCACTACTCATGCTCACTCAGCACTTGACCTATCCTACACTTGCTACCCATTCTCACCCTGCACTTGACCTATCCTACACTCACTATCCTAACTCGGCACTTGACCTATGCCACACTTGCTACCCATGCTCACACAGCACTTGACCTATCCTACACTCGCTATCCACGCTCGCTCAGCACTTGACATACCCTACATTCACTACTCATGCTCACTCGGCACTTGACCTATCCTACACTCGCTACCCACGCTCACTAAGCACTTGACCTATCCTACACTCGCTACCCACGCTCACTCTGCACTTGACCTATCCTACACTCACTATGCACACTCACTTGGCACTTGACATATACTACACTTGCTACCCACGCTCACTCAGCACTTAACCTATCCTATACTCGCTATCCATGCTCGCTCAGCAATTGACATACCCTACACTCGCTACCCACGCTCACTCAGCACTTGACCTATCCTGCACTCGCTAACCATGCTCACTCTGCACTTGACCTATCCTACACTCACTATGCACACTCACTCGGTACTTGACCTATCCTACACTCGCTACCCATGCTCACTCAGCACTTGACCTATGCTACACTTGCTACCCACGCTCACTCGGCACTTGACCTATCCTACACTCGCTACCCATGCTCACTCGGCACTTGACCTATCCTACACTCGCTACCCATGCTCACTCTGCACTTGACCTATCCTACACTCATTATCCTCACTCACTTGGCACTTGGCATATCCTACACTTGCTACCCATGCTCACTCAGCACTTAACCTATCCTACACTCGCTATCCATGCTCGCTCAGCAATTGACATACCCTACACTCGCTACCCACGCTCACTCTGCACTTGACCTATCCTACACTCACTATGCACACTCACTTGGCACTTGACATATCCTACAGTTGCTACCCACGCTCACTCAGCACGTAACCTATCCTACACTCGCTATCCATGCTTGCTCAGCAATTGACATACCCTACACTCGCTACCCACGCTCACTCAGCACTTGACCTATCCTGCACTCGCTAACCATGCTCACTCTGCACTTGACCTATCCTACACTCACTATGCACACTCACTCGGTACTTGACCTATCCTACACTCGCTACCCACGCTCACTCGGCACTTGACCTATCCTACACTCGCTACCCATGCTCACTCGGCACTTGACCTATCCTACACTCGCTACCCATGCTCACTCTGCACTTGACCTATCCTACACTCATTATCCTCACTCGGCACTTGACCTATCCTACACTCGCTACCCACGCTCACTCAGCACTTGACCTATCCTACACTCACTATCCTAACTCGGCACTTGACCTATCCCACACTCACTACCCATGCTCACTCGGCACTTGACCTATCCTACACTCGCTACCAACGCTCACCCTGCACTTGACCTATCCTACACTCACTATCCTCACTCGGCACTTGACCTTTCCTACACTCGCTACCCACTCTCACTCGGCACTTGACCTATCCTACACTCACTAATCACACTCACTCGGCACTTGACATATCCTACACTCGCTATCCAGGCTCACTCAGCACTTGACATAGCCTACACTCACTACCCATGCTCACTCGGCACTTCACCTATCCTACACTCGCTACCCATTCTCACTCTGCACTTGACCTATCCTACACTCACTATCCTAACTCGGCACTTGACCTATCCCACACTCGCTACCCATGCTCACTCGGCACTTGACCTATCCTACACTCGCTATCCACGCTCGCTCAGCACTTGACATACCCTACATTCGCTACTCATGCTCACTCGGCACTTGGCCTATCCTACACTCGCTACCCACGCTCACTTGGCACTTGACCTATCCTACACTCGCTACCCATGCTCACTCTGCACTTGACCTATCCTACACTCACTATGCACACTCACTCGGCACTTGACCTATCCTACACTCGCTATCCACGCTCGCTCAGCACTTGACATACCCTACATTCGCTACTCATGCTCGCTCAGCAATTGACATACCCTACACTTGCTACCCACGCTGACTCACCAATTGACCTATCCTGCACTCGCTAACCATGCTCACTCTGCACTTGACCTATCCTACACTCACTATGCACACTCACTCGGCACTTGACCTATCCTACACTCGCTACCCATGCTCACTCGACACTTGACCTATGCTACACTTGCTACCCACGCTCACTCGGCACTTGACCTATCCTACACTCGCTACCCATGCTCACTCGGCACTTGACCTATCCTGCACTCGCTACCCATGCTCACTCTGCACTTGACCTATCCTACACTCACTATCCTCACTCAGCACTTGACCTATCCTACACTCGCTACCCACGCTCACTCTGCACTTGACTTATCCAACACTCACTATGCACACTCACTTGGCACTTGACCTATCCTACACTTGCTACCCATGCTTTCTCGGCACTTGACCTATCCTACACTCGCTACCCATGCTCACTCAGCACTTGACACACCCTACTCTCGCTACCCATGCTCACTCAGCACTTGACCTTTCCTGCACTCGCTAACCATGCTCACTCTGCACTTGACCTATCCTACACTCACTATGCACACTCACTTGGCACTTGACCTATCCTACACTCGCTACGCACGCTCACTCGGCACTTGACCTATCCTACACTCACTATCCACACTCACTCGGCACATGACCTTTCCTACACTCGCTATCCAGGCTCACTCAGCACTTGACATAGCCTACACTCGCTACCCATGCTCACTCCGCACTTGAACTATCCTACACTCTGCACTTGACCTATCCTACACTCACTATCCTCACTCGGCACTTGACCTATCCCACATTCGCTACCCATGCTCACTCGACACTTGACCTTTCCTACACTCGCTATCCACGCTCACTCAGCAATTGACATACACTACATTCGCTACCCATGCTCACTCGGCACTTGACCTATCCTACACTCGCTACCCACGCTCACTCAGCACTTGACCTATCCTACACTCGCTACCCATACTCACTCTGCACTTGACCTATCCTACACTCACTATGCACACTCACTTGGCACTTGACCTATCCTACACTTGCTACCCACGCTCACTCAGCATTTAACCTATCCTACACTTGCTATCCATGCTCACTCAGCACTTGACATACCCTACACTCGCTACCCACGCTCACTCAGCACTTGTCCTATCCTGCACTCGCTAACCATGCTCACTCTGCACTTGACCTATCCTACACTCACTATGCACACTCACTCGGCACTTAACCTATCCTACACTCGCTACCGATGCTCACTCGGTACTTGACCTATCCTGCACTTGCTATCCACGCTCACTCAGCAGTAGACATACCCTACACTCACTATCCATGCTCACTAGGCACTTGACCTATCCTACACTCGCTATCCAGGCTCACTCAGCACTTGACCTACCCTACACTCACTACCGATGCTCACTCGGTACTTGACCTATCCTACACTTGCTATCCACGCTCACTCAGCAGTAGACATACCCTACACTCACTATCCATGCTCACTAGGCACTTGACCTATCCTACACTCGCTATCCACGCTCACTCAGCACTTGATATATCCTACACTTGCTACCCACTCTCACTCAGCACTTTACCTATCCTACACTCGCTATCCACACTCACTCAGCATTTGACCTATCCTACACTCGCTACCCACGCTCACTCAGCACTTGACCTATCCTACACTCGCTACCCACGCTCACTTGGCATTTGACCTATCCTACACTCGCTACCCACCCTCACTCTGCACTTGACATATCCTACAATCGCTATCCACGTTCACTCGGCACTTGACCTATCCTACACTCGCTACCCACACTCGCTCATCACTTGACATATCCTACACTCACTATCCATGCTCACTCGACACTTGACCTATCCTACACTCGCTACCCACGCTCACTCAGCACTTGACATATCCTAAACTCACTATCCACTCTCCCTCGGCACTTGACCTATCCTACACTCACTATCCAAGCTCACTCAGCACTTGACCTATCCTACACTCGCTATCCATGCTCACTCAGCACTTGACCTATCCTATACTCGCTATCCATGCTCACTCAGCACTTGACATATCCTACACTCACTATCGATGTTCACTCGGCACTTGACCTATACTACACTCGCTAACCTTGCTCACTCTGCACTTGACCTATCCTACACTCACTATGCACATTCACTCGGCACTTGACCTATCCTACACTCGCTACCCATGCTCACTCGGCACTTGACCTATCCTACACTCACTATCCACACTCACTCGGGACTTGACCTATCCTACACTCTCTATCCAGGCTCACTCAGCACTTGACATAGCCTACACTCGCTACCCATGCTCACTCGGCACTTGACCTGTCCTACACTCGCTACCCATGCTCACTCTGCACTTGACCTATACTACACTCACTATCCTCACTCGGCACTTGACCTATCCCACACTCGCTACCCATGCTCACCCGGCACTTGACCTATCCTACACTCGCTATCCACGCTCGCTCAGCACTTGACATACCCTACATTTGCTACTCATGCTCACTTGGCACTTGACCTATCCTACACTCGCTACCCACGCTCACTCGGCACTTGACCTACCCTACACTCACTACCCATGCTCACTCTGCACTTGACCTATCCTACACTCGCTATCCATGCTCACTCGGCACTTGACCTATCCTACACTCGCTATCCACGCTCACTCAGCACTTGACATATCCTACACTCACTATCCATGTTCACTCGGCACTTGACCTATCCTACCCTCGCTAACTATGCTCACTCTGCACTTGACCTATCCTACACTCACTATGCACATTCACTCTGCACTTGCCCTATCCTACACTCGCTATCCAGGCTCACTCAGCACTTGACATAGCCTACACTCGCTACCCATGCTCACTGAGCACTTGACCTATCTTACACTCGCTACCCATGCTCACTCTGCACTTGACCTATCCTACATTCACTATCCTTACTCGGCAGTTGACCTATCCCACACTCGCTACCCATGCTCACTCGGCACTTGACCTATCCTACACTCCCTATCCACGCTCGCTCAGCACTTGACATACTCTACATTCGCTACCCATGCTCACTCGGCACTTGACCTATCCTACATTCGCTACCCACGCTCACTCGGCACTTGACCTATCCTACACTCGCTACCCATGCTCCCTCGGCACTTAACCTATCCTACACTCGCTATCCATGCTCACTCGGCAATCGACCTATCCTGCACTAGCTAACCATGCTCACTCTGCACTTGACCTATCCTACACTCACTATGCACACTCACTCGGCAATTGACCTATCTACACTCGCTAGCCATGCTCACTCGGCACTCGACCTATGCTACACTTGTTACCCACGCTCACTCGGCACTTGACCTATCCTAGACTCGCTACCCACGCTCACTCGGCACTTGACGTATCCTACACTCGCTACCCACGCTCACTCTGCACTTGACCTATCCTACACTCACTATCCTCACTCGGCACTTGACCTATCCTCCACTTGCTACCCACACTCACTTGCACTTGACCTATCCAACACTCATTATGCACACTCACTTGGCACTTGACCTATCCTACACTTGCTACCCATGCTCTCTCGGCACTTGACCTATCCTACACTCGCTACTCACGCTCACTCGGCACTTGACATACACTACACTCGCTACCCATGTTCACTCAGCACTTGACCTATCCTGCACTCACTAACCATGCTCACTCTGCACTTGACCTATCCTACACTCACTATGCACACTCACTCGGCACTTGACCTATCCTACACTCGCTACCCACGCTCACTCGGCACTTGACCTATCCTACACTCACTATCCACACTCACTCGGCACTTGACCTATCCTACACTCGCTATCCAGGCTCACTCAGCACTTGACATAGCCTACACTCGCTACCCATGCTCACTCTGCACTTGACCTATCCTACACTCACTATCCTCACTCGGCACTTGACCTATCCCACACTCGCTACCCATGCTCACTCGGCACTTGACCTATCCTACACTCGCTATCCACGCTCACTCAGCACTTGATATACCCTACATTCGCTACCCATGGTCACTCGGCACTTGACCTATCCTACACTCGCTACCCACGCTCACTCAGCACTTGACCTATCCTATACTCGCTACCCATGCTCACTCTACACTCTACCTATCCTACACTCACTATGCACACTCACTTGGCACTTGACCTATCCTACACTTGCTACCCACGCTCACTCGGCACTTAACCTATCCTAAACTTGCTATCCATGCTCACTCGGCACTTGACAGACCCTACACTCACTACCCACGCTCACTCAGCACTTGACCTATCCTGCACTCGCTAACCATGCTCACTCTGCACTTGACCTATCCTACACTCACTAGGCACACTCACTTGGCACTTGACCTATCCTTCACTCACTACCCATGCTCACTCGGCACTAGACCTATCCTACACTCACTATCCACACTCACTCAGCACTTAACCTATCCTACACTCGCTATCCAGGCTCACTCAGCACTTGACCTACCCTACACTCGCTACTCATGCTCACTCGGTACTTGACCTATCCTACACTAGCTATCCACGCTCACTCAGCACTAGACATACCCTACACTCACTATCCATGCTCACTCGGCACTTGACCTATGCTACACTCGCTATCCACGCTCACTCAGCACTTGACATATCCAACACTTGCTACCCACTCTCACTCGGCACTTGACCTATCCTACACTCGCTATCCACACTCACTCAGCATTTGACCTATCCTACACTCGCTACCCACGCTCACTCAGCACTTGACCTATCTACACTCGCTACCCATTCTCACTCGGCATTTGACCTATCCTACACTCGCTACCCACCCTCACTCAGCACTTGACATACCCTACACTCGCTACCCACGCTCACTCAGCACTTGACCTATCCTGCACTCGCTAACCATGCTCACTCTGCACTTGACCTATCCTACACTCACTATTCACATTCACTCAGCACTTAACCTATCGTACACTCGCTATCCAGGCTCACTCAGCACTTGACCTACCCTACACTCACTACCCATGCTCTCTCGGTACTTGACCTATCCTACACTTGCTATCCACGCTCACTCAGCACTAGACATACCCTATACTCACTATCCATGCTCACTAGGCACTTGACCTATCCTACACTCACTATCCACGCTCACTCAGCACTTGATATATCCTACACTTGCTACCCACTCTCACTCGGCACTTTACCTATCCTACACTCGCTATCCACACTCACTCAGCACTTGACCTATACTACACTCCCTATCCATGCTCACTCAGCACTTGACCTATCCTACACTTGCTATCCATGCTCACTCAGCATTTGACCTATCCTACACGCGCTACCCACCCTCACTCAGCAATTGACATATCCTACAATCGCTATCCACGCTCACTCGGCACTTGACCTATCCGACACTCACTATCCATGCTCACTTAGCACTTGACATATCCTACAATCGCTATCCATCGTCACTCGGCACTTGACCTATCCTACATTCGCTACCCACACTCGCTCATCACTTGACATATCCTACACTCACTATCCATGCTCACTGGACACTTGACCTATCCTACACTCGCTATCCATGCTCACTCAGCACTTGACATATCCTACACTCACTATCCATGCTCATTCGGCACTTGACCTATCCTACACTCACTATCCACGCTCACTCAGCACTTGACATATCCTACACTCGCTACCCACGCGCACTCAGAACTTGACCTATCCTACACTTGCTACCCATTCTCACCCTGCACTTGACCTATCCTACACTCACTATCCTAACTCGGCACTTGACCTATGCCACACTTGCTACCCATGCTCACACAGCACTTGACCTATCCTACACTCGCTATCCACGCTCGCTCAGCACTTGACATACCCTACATTCACTACTCATGCTCACTCGGCACTTGACCTATCCTACACTCGCTACCCACGCTCACTAAGCACTTGACCTATCCTACACTCGCTACCCACGCTCACTCTGCACTTGACCTATCCTACACTCACTATGCACACTCACTTGGCACTTGACATATACTACACTTGCTACCCACGCTCACTCAGCACTTAACCTATCCTACACTCGCTATCCATGCTCGCTCAGCAATTGACATACCCTACACTCGCTACCCACGCTCACTCAGCACTTGACCTATCCTGCACTCGCTAACCATGCTCACTCTGCACTTGACCTATCCTACACTCACTATGCACACTCACTCGGTACTTGACCTATCCTACACTCGCTACCCATGCTCACTCGGCACTTGACCTATGCTACACTTGCTACCCACGCTCACTCGGCACTTGACCTATCCTACACTCACTACCCATGCTCACTCGGCACTTGACCTATCCTACACTCGCTACCCATGCTCACTCTGCACTTGACCTATCCTACACTCATTATCCTCACTCACTTGGCACTTGGCATATACTACACTTGCTACCCATGCTCACTCAGCACTTAACCTATCCTACACTCGCTATCCATGCTCGCTCAGCAATTGACATACCCTACACTCGCTACCCACGCTCACACTGCACTTGACCAATCCCACACTCACTATGCACACTCACTTGGCACTTGACATATCCTACAGTTGCTACCCACGCTCACTCAGCACGTAACCTATCCTACACTCGCTATCCATGCTCGCTCAGCAATTGACATACCCTACACTGGCTACCCACGCTCACTCAGCACTTGACCTATCCTGCACTCGCTAACCATGCTCACTCTGCACTTGACCTATCCTACACTCACTATGCACACTCACTCGGTACTTGACCTATCCTACACTCGCTACCCATGCTCACTCGGCACTTGACCTATGCTACACTTGCTACCCACGCTCACTCGGCACTTGACCTATCCTACACTCGCTACCCATGCTCACTTGGCACTTGACCTATCCTACACTCGCTACCCACGCTCACTCTGCACTTGACCTATCCTACACTCATTATCCTCACTCGGCACTTGACCTATCCTACACTCGCGACCCACGCTCACTCAGCACTTGACCTATCCTACACTCACTATCCTAACTCGGCACTTGACCTATCCCACACTCACTACCCATGCTCACTCGGCACTTGACCTATCCTACACTCGCTACCAACGCTCACTCTGCACTTGACCTATCCTACACTCACTATCCTCACTCGGCACTTGACCTATCCTACACTCGCTACCCACTCTCACTCGGCACTTGACCTATCCTACACTCACTAATCACACTCACTCGGCACTTGACATATCCTACACTCGCTATCCAGGCTCACTCAGCACTTGACATAGCCTACACTCACTACCCATGCTCACTCAGCACTTCACCTATCCTACACTCGCTACCCATTCTCACTCGGCACTTGACCTATCCTACACTCGCTATCCACGCTCTCTCAGCAGTTGACATACCCTACATTCGCTACTCATGCTCACTCGGCACTTGGCCTATCCTACACTCGCTACCCACGCTCACTTGGCACTTGACCTATCCTACACTCGCTACCCATGCTCACTCTGCACTTGACCTATCCTACACTCACTATGCACACTCACTCGGCACTTGACCTATCCTACACTCGCTATCCACGCTCGCTCAGCACTTGACATACCCTACATTCGCTACTCATGCTCGCTCAGCAATTGACATACCCTACACTTGCTACCCACGCTGACTCACCAATTGACCTATCCTGCACTCGCTAACCATGCTCACTCTGCACTTGACCTATCCTACACTCACTATGCACACTCACTCGGCACTTGACCTATCCTACACTCGCTACCCATGCTCACTCGACACTTGACCTATGCTACACTTGCTACCCACGCTCACTCGGCACTTGACCTATCCTACACTTGCTACCCATGCTCACTCGGCACTTGACCTATCCTACACTCGCTACCCACGCTCACTCTGCACTTGACCTATCCTACACTCACTATCCTCACTCAGCACTTGACCTATCCTACACTCGCTACCCACGCTCACTCTGCACTTGACTTATCCAACACTCACTATGCACACTCACTTGGCACTTGACCTATCCTACACTTGCTACCCACGCTTTCTCGGCACTTGACCTATCCTACACTCGCTACCCATGCTCACTCAGCACTTGACACACCCTACTCTCGCTACCCATGCTCACTCAGCACTTGACCTTTCCTGCACTCGCTAACCATGCTCACTCTGCACTTGCCCTATCCTACACTCACTATGCACACTCACTTGGCACTTGACCTATCCTACACTCGCTACCCACGCTCACTCGGCACTTGACCTATCCTACACTCACTATCCACACTCACTCGGCACATGACCTATCCTACACTCGCTATCCAGGCTCACTCAGCACTTGACATAGCCTACACTCGCTACCCATGCTCACTCCGCACTTGAACTATCCTACACTCTGCACTTGACCTATCCTACACTCACTATCCTCACTCGGCACTTGACCTATCCCACACTCGCTACCCATGCTCACTCGACACTTGACCTTTCCTACACTCGCTATCCACGCTCACTCAGCAATTGACATACCCTACATTCGCTACCCATGCTCACTCGGCACTTGACCTATCCTACACTCGCTACCCACGCTCACTCAGCACTTGACCTATCCTACACTCGCTACCCATACTCACTCTGCACTTGACCTATTCTACACTCACTATGCACACTCACTTGGCACTTGACCTATCCTACACTTGCTACCCACGCTCACTCAGAATTTAACCTATCCTACACTTGCTATCCATGCTCACTCAGCACTTGACATACCCTACACTCGCTACCCACGCTCACTCAGCACTTGTCCTATCCTGCACTCGCTAACCATGCTCACTCTGCACTTGACCTATCCTACACTCACTATGCACACTCACTCGGCACTTAACCTATCCTACACTCGCTACCCATGCTCACTCGGCACTAGACCTATCCTACACTCACTATTCACACTCACTCAGCACTTAACCTATCCTACACTCGCTATCCAGGCTCACTCAGCACTTGACCTACCCTACACTCACTACCGATGCTCACTCGGTACTTGACCTATCCTACACTTGCTATCCACGCTCACTCAGCACTAGACATACCCTACACTCACTATCCATGCTCACTAGGCACTTGACCTATCCTACACTCGCTATCCACGCTCACTCAGCACTTGATATATCCTACACTTGCTACCCACTCTCACTCGGCACTTTACCTATCCTACACTCGCTATCCACACTCACTCAGCACTTGACCTATTCTTCACTCGCTACCCACACTCGCCCATCACTTGACATATCCTACACTCACTATCCATGCTCACTCGACACTTGACCTATCCTACACTCGCTACCCATGCTCACTCAGCACTTGACATATCCTACACTCACTATCCATGCTCACTCGGCACTTGACCTATCCTACACTCACTATCTACGCTCACTCAGCACTTGACATATCCTACCTTTGCTACCCACTCTCACTCGGCACTTGACCTATCCTACACTCGCTATCCACACTCACTCAGCACTTGACCTATCCTACACTCGCTACCCACGCTCACTCAGCACTTGACCTATCCTACACTCGCTACCCACGCTCACTCAGCATTTGACCTATCCTACACTCGCTACCCACTCTCACTCAGCACTTGACATATCCTACAATCGCTATCCACGCTCACTCGGCACTTGACCTATCCGACACTCACTATCCATGCTCACTTAGAACTTGACATATCCTACAATCGCTATCCACGTTCACTCGGCACTTGACCTATCCTACACTCGCTACCCACACTCGCTCATCACTTGACATATCCCACACTCACTATCCATGCTCACTCGACACTTGACCTATCCTACACCCGCTACCCACGCTCACTCAGCACTTGACATATCCTACACTCACTATCCACACTTACTCGGTACTTGACCTTTCCTACACTCACTATCCACGCTCACTCAGCACTTGATCTATCCTACACTCACTATCCACGCTCACTCAGCAATTGACCTATCCTACACTCACTATCCACGTTCACTCGGCACTTGACCTATCCTACACTCGCTATCCACGCTCACTCAGTACTTGATATATCCTACACTCACTATCCACGTTCACTCGGCACTTGACATATCCTACACTCACTATCCAAGCTCACTCAGCACTTGACCTATCCTACACTCGCTACCCATGCTCACTCAGCACTTGACATATCCTACACTCACTATCCACGCTCACTCGGCACTTGACCTATCCTACACTCACTATCCACGCTCACTAAGCACTTGATCTATCCTACACTCACTATCCACGCTCACTCAGCAATTGACCTATCTTACACTCACTATCCACGTTCACTCGGCACTTGACCTATCCCACACTCACTACCCATGCTCACTCGGCACTTGACCTATCCTACACTCGCTACCCATTCTCACTCTGCACTTGACCTATCCTACACTCACTATCATCACTCGGCACTTGACCTATCCTACACTCGCTACCCACGCTCACTCGGCACTTGACCTATCCTACACTCACTAATCAAACTCACTAGGCACTTGACATATCCTACACTCGCTATCCAGGCTCACTCAGCACTTGACATAGCCTACACTCACTACCCATGCTCACTCGGCACTTGACCTATCCTACACTCGCTACCCATTCTCACTCTGCACTTGACCTATCCTACACTCACTATCCTAACTCGGCACTTGACCTATCCCACACTCGCTACCCATGCTCACTCGGCACTTGACCTATCCTACACTCGCTATCATTGCTTTCTCAGCAATTGACATACCCTACACTCGCTACCCACGCTGACTCACCACTTGACCTATCCTGCACTCGCTAACCATGCTCACTCTGCACTTGACCTATCCTACACTCACTATGCACACTCACTCGGCACTTGACCTATCCTACACTCGCTACCCATGCTCACTCGACACTTGACCTATGCTACACTTGCTACCCATGCTCACTCGGCACTTGACCTATCCTACACTCGCTACCCATGCTCACTCGGCACTTGACCTATCCTACACTCGCTACCCACGCTCACTCTGCACTTGACCTATCCTACACTCACTATCCTCACTCGGCACTTGACCTATCCTACACTCGCTACCCACGCTCACTCTGCACTTGACTTATCCAACACTCACTATGCACACTCACTTGGCACTTGACCTATCCTACACTTGCTACCCACGCTTTCTCGGCACTTGAACTATCCTACACTCGCTACCCATGCTCACTCAGCACTTGACACACCCTACACTCGCTACCCATGCTCACTCAGCACTTGACCTTTCCTGCACTCGCTAACCATGCTCACTCTGCACTTGACCTATCCTACACTCACTATGCACACTCACTTGGCACTTGACCTATCCTACACTTGCTACCCACGCTCACGCGGCACTTGACCTATCCTACACTCACTATCCACACTCACTCGGCACATGACCTATCCTACACTCGCTATCCAGGCTCACTCAGCACTTGACATAGCCTACACTCGCTACCCATGCTCACTCCGCACTTGAAATATCCTACACTCGCTACCCATGCTTACTCTGCACTTGACCTATCCTACACTCACTATCCTCACTCGGCACTTGACCTATCCCACACTCGCTACCCATGCTCACTCTGCACTTGACCTATCCTACACTGACTATCCTCACTCGGCACTTGACCTATCCTACACTCGCTACCCACGCTCACTCGGCACTTGACCTATCCTACACTCGCTACCCACGCTCACTCTGCACTTGACCTATCCTACACTGACTATCCTCACTTTTCACTTGACCTATCCTACACTCGCTACCCACGCTCACTCGGCACTTGACCTATCCTACACTCGCTACCCACGCTCACTCTGCACTTGACCTATCCTACACTCACTATCCTCACTCGGCACTTGACCTATCCTACACTCGCTACCCATGCTCACTCGGCACTTGACCTATCCTACACTCGCTACCCACGCTCACTCTGCCCTTGACCTATCCTACACTGACTATCCTCACTCGGCACTTGACCTATCCTACACTCGCTACCCACGCTCACTCTGCACTTGACTTATCCAACACTCACTATGCACACTCACTTGGCACTTGACCTATCCTACACTTGCTACCCACGCTTTCTCGGCACTTGACCTATCCTACACTCGCTACCCATGCTCACTCAGCACTTGACACACCCTACACTCGCTACCCATGCTCACTCAGCACTTGACCTTTCCTGCACTCGCTAACCATGCTCACTCTTCACTTGACCTATCCTACACTCACTATGCACACTCACTTGGCACTTGACATAGCCTACACTCGCTACCCATGCTCACTCCGCACTTGAACTATCCTACACTCGCTATCCATGCTCACTCTGCACTTGACCTATCCTACACTCACTATCCTCACTCGGCACTTGACCTATCCCACACTCGCTACCCATGCTCACTCGGCACTTGACCTATCCTACACTCGCTATCCACGCTCACTCAGCACTTGACATACCCTACATTTGCTACCCATGCTCACTCGGCACTTGACCTATCCTACACTCGCTATCCACGCTCGCTCAGCACTTGACATACCCTACATTCGCTACTCATGCTCACTCGGCACTTGGCCTATCCTACACTTGCTACCCACACTCACTTGGCACTTGACCTATCCTACACTCGCTACCCATGCTCACTCTGCACTTGACCTATCCTACACTCACTATGCACACTCACTCGGCACTTGACCTATCCTACACTCGCTATCCACGCTCGCTCAGCATTTGACATACCCTACATTCACTACTCATGCTCGCTCAGCAATTGACATACCCTACACTTGCTACCCACGCTGACTCACCAATTGACCTATCCTGCACTCGCTAACCATGCTCACTCTGCACTTGACCTATCCTACACTCACTATGCACACTCACTCGGCACTTGACCTATCCTACACTCGCTACCCATGCTCACTCGACACTTGACCTATGCTACACTTGCTACCCACGCTCACTCGGCACTTGACCTATCCTACACTCGCTACCCATGCTCACTCGGCACTTGACCTATCCTACACTCGCTACCCACGCTCACTCTGCACTTGACCTATCCTACACTCACTATCCTCACTCAGCACTTGACCTATCCTACACTCGCTACCCACGCTCACTCTGCACTTGACTTATCCAACACTCACTATGCACACTCACTTGGTACTTGACCTATCCTACACTTGCTACCCACGCTTTCTCAGCACTTGACACACCCTACTCTCGCTACCCATGCTCACTCAGCACTTGACCTTTCCTGCACTCGCTAACCATGCTCACTCTGCACTTGACCTATCCTACACTCACTATGCACACTCACTTGGCACTTGACCTATCCTACACTCGCTACCCACGCTCACTCGGCACTTGACCTATCCTACACTCACTATCCACACTCACTCGGCACATGACCTATCCTACACTCGCTATCCAGGCTCACTCAGCACTTGACATAGCCTACACTCGCTACCCATGCTCACTCCGCACTTGAACTATCCTACACTCTGCACTTGACCTATCCTACACTCACTATCCTCACTCGGCACTTGACCTATCCCACACTCGCTTCCCATGCTCACTCGACACTTGTCCTTTCCTACACTCGCTATCCACGCTCACTCAGCAATTGACATACCCTACATTCGCTACCCATGCTCACTCGGCACTTGACCTATCCTACACTCACTATCCACACTCACTCGGCACATGACCTATCCTACACTCGCTATCCAGGCTCACTCAGCACTTGACATAGCCTACACTCGCTACCCATGCTCACTCCGCACTTGAAATATCCTACACTCGCTACCCATGCTTACTCTGCACTTGACCTATCCTACACTCACTATCCTCACTCGGCACTTGACCTATCCCACACTCGCTACCCATGCTCACTCTGCACTTGACCTATCCTACACTGACTATCCTCACTCGGCACTTGACCTATCCTACACTCGCTACCCACGCTCACTCGGCACTTGACCTATCCTACACTCGCTACCCACGCTCACTCTGCACTTGACCTATCCTACACTGACTATCCTCACTTTTCACTTGACCTATCCTACACTCGCTACCCACGCTCACTCGGCACTTGACCTATCCTACAATCGCTACCCACGCTCACTCTGCACTTGACCTATCCTACACTCACTATCCTCACTCGGCACTTGACCTATCCTACACTCGCTACCCATGCTCACTCGGCACTTGACCTATCCTACACTCGCTACCCACGCTCACTCTGCACTTGACCTATCCTACACTGACTATCCTCACTCGGCACTTGACCTATCCTACACTCGCTACCCACGCTCACTCTGCACTTGACTTATCCAACACTCACTATGCACACTCACTTGGCACTTGACCTATCCTACACTTGCTACCCACGCTTTCTCGGCACTTGACCTATCCTACACTCGCTACCCATGCTCACTCAGCACTTGACACACCCTACACTCGCTACCCATGCTCACTCAGCACTTGACCTTTCCTGCACTCGCTAACCATGCTCACTCTTCACTTGACCTATCCTACACTCACTATGCACACTCACTTGGCACTTGACATAGCCTACACTCGCTACCCATGCTCACTCCGCACTTGAACTATCCTACACTCGCTATCCATGCTCACTCTGCACTTGACCTATCCTACACTCACTATCCTCACTCGGCACTTGACCTATCCCACACTCGCTACCCATGCTCACTCGGCACTTGACCTATCCTACACTCGCTATCCACGCTCACTCAGCACTTGACATACCCTACATTTGCTACCCATGCTCACTCGGCACTTGACCTATCCTACACTCGCTATCCACGCTCGCTCAGCACTTGACATACCCTACATTCGCTACTCATGCTCACTCGGCACTTGGCCTATCCTACACTTGCTACCCACACTCACTTGGCACTTGACCTATCCTACACTCGCTACCCATGCTCACTCTGCACTTGACCTATCCTACACTCACTATGCACACTCACTCGGCACTTGACCTATCCTACACTCGCTATCCACGCTCGCTCAGCATTTGACATACCCTACATTCACTACTCATGCTCGCTCAGCAATTGACATACCCTACACTTGCTACCCACGCTGACTCACCAATTGACCTATCCTGCACTCGCTAACCATGCTCACTCTGCACTTGACCTATCCTACACTCACTATGCACACTCACTCGGCACTTGACCTATCCTACACTCGCTACCCATGCTCACTCGACACTTGACCTATGCTACACTTGCTACCCACGCTCACTCGGCACTTGACCTATCCTACACTCGCTACCCATGCTCACTCGGCACTTGACCTATCCTACACTCGCTACCCACGCTCACTCTGCACTTGACCTATCCTACACTCACTATCCTCACTCAGCACTTGACCTATCCTACACTCGCTACCCACGCTCACTCTGCACTTGACTTATCCAACACTCACTATGCACACTCACTTGGTACTTGACCTATCCTACACTTGCTACCCACGCTTTCTCAGCACTTGACACACCCTACTCTCGCTACCCATGCTCACTCAGCACTTGACCTTTCCTGCACTCGCTAACCATGCTCACTCTGCACTTGACCTATCCTACACTCACTATGCACACTCACTTGGCACTTGACCTATCCTACACTCGCTACCCACGCTCACTCGGCACTTGACCTATCCTACACTCACTATCCACACTCACTCGGCACATGACCTATCCTACACTCGCTATCCAGGCTCACTCAGCACTTGACATAGCCTACACTCGCTACCCATGCTCACTCCGCACTTGAACTATCCTACACTCTGCACTTGACCTATCCTACACTCACTATCCTCACTCGGCACTTGACCTATCCCACACTCGCTTCCCATGCTCACTCGACACTTGTCCTTTCCTACACTCGCTATCCACGCTCACTCAGCAATTGACATACCCTACATTCGCTACCCATGCTCACTCGGCACTTGACCTATCCTACACTCGCTACCCACGCTCACTCAGCACTTGACCTATCCTACACTCGCTACCCATACTCACTCTGCACTTGACCTATCCTACACTCACTATGCACACTCACTTGGCACTTGACCTATCCTACACTTGCTACCCACGCTCACTCATCATTTAACCTATCCTACACTTGCTATCCATGCTCACTCAGCACTTGACATACCCTACACTCGCTACCCACGCTCACTCAGCACTTGTCCTATCCTGCACTCGCTACCCACGCTCACTCGGCACTTGACCTATCCTACACTCACTATCCACACTCACTCGGCACATGACCTATCCTACACTCGCTATCCAGGCTCACTCAGCACTTGACATAGCCTACACTCGCTACCCATGCTCACTCCGCACTTGAACTATCCTACACTCTGCACTTGACCTATCCTACACTCACTATCCTCACTCGGCACTTGACCTATCCCACACTCGCTACCCATGCTCACTCGACACTTGACCTTTCCTACACTCGCTATCCACGCTCACTCAGCAATTGACATACCCTACATTCGCTACCCATGCTCACTCGGCACTTGACCTATCCTACACTCGCTACCCACGCTCACTCAGCACTTGAACTATCCTACACTCGCTATCCATGCTCACTCTGCACTTGACCTATCCTACACTCACTATCCTCACTCGGCACTTGACCTATCCCACACTCGCTACCCATGCTCACTCGGCACTTGACCTATCCTACACTCGCTATCCACGCTCACTCAGCACTTGACATACCCTACATTTGCTACCCATGCTCACTCGGCACTTGACCTATCCTACACTCGCTATCCACGCTCGCTCAGCACTTGACATACCCTACATTCGCTACTCATGCTCACTCGGCACTTGGCCTATCCTACACTTGCTACCCACGCTCACTTGGCACTTGACCTATCCTACACTCGCTACCCATGCTCACTCTGCACTTGACCTATCCTACACTCACTATGCACACTCACTCGGCACTTGACCTATCCTACACTCGCTATCCACGCTCGCTCAGCACTTGACATACCCTACATTCGCTACTCATGCTCGCTCAGCAATTGACATACCCTACACTTGCTACCCACGCTGACTCACCAATTGACCTATCCTGCACTCGCTAACCATGCTCACTCTGCACTTGACCTATCCTACACTCACTATGCACACTCACTCGGCACTTGACCTATCCTACACTCGCTACCCATGCTCACTCGACACTTGACCTATGCTACACTTGCTACCCACGCTCACTCGGCACTTGACCTATCCTACACTCGCTACCCATGCTCACTCGGCACTTGACCTATCCTACACTCGCTACCCACGCTCACTCTGCACTTGACCTATCCTACACTCACTATCCTCACTCAGCACTTGACCTATCCTACACTCGCTACCCACGCTCACTCTGCACTTGACTTATCCAACACTCACTATGCACACTCACTTGGCACTTGACCTATCCTACACTCACTATCCTCACTCGGCACTTGACCTATCCCACACTCGCTACCCATGCTCACTCGACACTTGACCTTTCCTACACTCGCTATCCACGCTCACTCAGCAATTGACATACCCTACATTCGCTACCCATGCTCACTCGGCACTTGACCTATCCTACACTCGCTACCCACGCTCACTCAGCACTTGAACTATCCTACACTCGCTATCCATGCTCACTCTGCACTTGACCTATCCTACACTCACTATCCTCACTCGGCACTTGACCTATCCCACACTCGCTACCCATGCTCACTCGGCACTTGACCTATCCTACACTCGCTATCCACGCTCACTCAGCACTTGACATACCCTACATTTGCTACCCATGCTCACTCGGCACTTGACCTATCCTACACTCGCTATCCACGCTCGCTCAGCACTTGACATACCCTACATTCGCTACTCATGCTCACTCGGCACTTGGCCTATCCTACACTTGCTACCCACGCTCACTTGGCACTTGACCTATCCTACACTCGCTACCCATGCTCACTCTGCACTTGACCTATCCTACACTCACTATGCACACTCACTCGGCACTTGACCTATCCTACACTCGCTATCCACGCTCGCTCAGCACTTGACATACCCTACATTCGCTACTCATGCTCGCTCAGCAATTGACATACCCTACACTTGCTACCCACGCTGACTCACCAATTGACCTATCCTGCACTCGCTAACCATGCTCACTCTGCACTTGACCTATCCTACACTCACTATGCACACTCACTCGGCACTTGACCTATCCTACACTCGCTACCCATGCTCACTCGACACTTGACCTATGCTACACTTGCTACCCCCGCTCACTCGGCACTTGACCTATCCTACACTCGCTACCCATGCTCACTCGGCACTTGACCTATCCTACACTCGCTACCCACGCTCACTCTGCACTTGACCTATCCTACACTCACTATCCTCACTCAGCACTTGACCTATCCTACACTCGCTACCCACGCTCACTCTGCACTTGACTTATCCAACACTCACTATGCACACTCACTTGGCACTTGACCTATCCTACACTTGCTACCCACGCTTTCTCAGCACTTGACACACCCTACTCTCGCTACCCATGCTCACTCAGCACTTGACCTTTCCTGCACTCGCTAACCATGCTCACTCTGCACTTGACCTATCCTACACTCACTATGCACACTCACTTGGCACTTGACCTATCCTACACTCGCTACCCACGCTCACTCGGCACTTGACCTATCCTACACTCACTATCCACACTCACTCGGCACATGACCTATCCTACACTCGCTATCCAGGCTCACTCAGCACTTGACATAGCCTACACTCGCTACCCATGCTCACTCCGCACTTGAACTATCCTACACTCTGCACTTGACCTATCCTACACTCACTATCCTCACTCGGCACTTGACCTATCCCACACTCGCTACCCATGCTCACTCGACACTTGACCTTTCCTACACTCGCTATCCACACTCACTCAGCAATTGACATACCCTACATTCGCTACCCATGCTCACTCGGCACTTGACCTATCCTACACTCGCTACCCACGCTCACTCAGCACTTGACCTATCCTACACTCGCTACCCATACTCACTCTGCACTTGACCTATCCTACACTCACTATGCACACTCACTTGGCACTTGACCTATCCTACACTTGCTACCCACGCTCACTCAGCATTTAACCTATCCTACACTTGCTATCCATGCTCACTCAGCACTTGACATACCCTACACTCGCTACCCACGCTCACTCAGCACTTGTCCTATCCTGCACTCGCTAACCATGCTCACTCTGCACTTGACCTATCCTACACTCACTATGCACACTAACTCGGCACTTAACCTATCCTACACTCGCTACCCATGCTCACTCGGCACTAGACCTATCCTACACTCACTATTCACACTCACTCAGCACTTAACCTATCCTACACTCGCTATCCAGGCTCACTCAGCACTTGACCTACCCTACACGCACTACCGATGCTCACTCGGTACTTGACCTATCCTACACTTGCTATCCACGCTCACTCAGCACTAGACATACCCTACACTCACTATCCATGCTCACTAGGCACTTGACCTATCCTACACTCGCTATCCACGCTCACTCAGCACTTGATATATCCTACACTTGCTACCCACTCTCACTCAGCACTTTACCTATCCTACACTCGCTATCCACACTCACTCAGCACTTGACCTATCCTACACTCGCTACCCACGCTCACTCAGCACTTGACCTATCCTACACTCGCTACCCACGCTCACTTGGCATTTGACCTATCCTACACTCGCTACCCACCCTCACTCTGCACTTGACATATCCTACAATCGCTATCCACGTTCACTCGGCACTTGACCTATCCTACACTCGCTACCCACACTCGCTCATCACTTGACATATCCTACACTCACTATCCATGCTCACTCGACACTTGACCTATCCTACACTTGCTACCCACGCTCACTCAGCACTTGACATATCCTAAACTCACTATCCACTCTCCCTCGGCACTTGACCTATCCTACACTCACTATCCACGCTCACTCAGCACTTGACCTATCCTATACTCGCTATCCATGCTCACTCAGCACTTGACATATCCTACACTCACTATCGATGTTCACTCGGCACTTGACCTATACTACACTCGCTAACCTTGCTCACTCTGCACTTGACCTATCCTACACTCACTATGCACATTCACTCGGCACTTGACCTATCCTACACTCGCTACCCATGCTCACTCGGCACTTGACCTATCCTACACTCACTATCCACACTCACTCGGGACTTGACCTATCCTACACTCTCTATCCAGGCTCACTCAGCACTTGACATAGCCTACACTCGCTACCCATGCTCACTCGGCACTTGACCTGTCCTACACTCGCTACCCATGCTCACTCTGCACTTGACCTATACTACACTCACTATCCTCACTCGGCACTTGACCTATCCCACACTCGCTACCCATGCTCACTCGGCACTTGACCTATCCTACACTCGCTATCCACGCTCGCTCAGCACTTGACATACCCTACATTTGCTACTCATGCTCACTTGGCTCTTGACCTATCCTACACTCGCTACCCACGCTCACTCGGCACTTGACCTACCCTACACTCACTACCCATGCTCACTCTGCACTTGACCTATCCTACACTCGCTATCCATGCTCACTCGGCACTTGACCTATCCTACACTCGCTATCCACGCTCACTCAGCACTTGACATATCCTACACTCACTATCCATGTTCACTCGGCACTTGACCTATCCTACACTCGCTAACCATGCTCACTCTGCACTTGACCTATCCTACACTCACTATGCACATTCACTCTGCACTTGCCCTATCCTACACTCGCTATCCAGACTCACTCAGCACTTGACATAGCCTACACTCGCTACCCATGCTCACTCGGCACTTGACCTATCCTACACTCGCTACCCATGCTCACTCTGCACTTGACCTATCCTACATTCACTATCCTTACTCAGCAGTTGACCTATCCCACACTCGCTACCCATGCTCACTCGGCACTTGACCTATCCTACACTCCCTATCCACGCTCGCTCAGCACTTGACATACTCTACATTCGCTACCCATGCTCACTCGGCACTTGACCTATCCTACACTCGCTACCCACGCTCACTCGGCACTTGACCTATCCTACACTCGCTACCCATGCTCACTCGGCACTTAACCTATCCTACACTCGCTATCCATGCTCACTCGGCAATCGACCTATCCTGCACTAGCTAACCATGCTCACTCTGCACTTGACCTATCCTACACTCACTATGCACACTCACTCGGCAATTGACCTATCCTACACTCGCTAGCCATGCTCACTCGGCACTCGACCTATGCTACACTTGTTACCCACGCTCACTCGGCACTTGACCTATCCTAGACTCGCTACCCACGCTCACTCGGCACTTGACGTATCCTACACTCGCTACCCACGCTCACTCTGCACTTGACCTATCCTACACTCACTATCCTCACTCGGCACTTGACCTATCCTACACTTGCTACCCACACTCACTTGCACTTGACCTATCCAACACTCACTATGCACACTCACTTGGCACTTGACCTATCCTACACTTGCTACCCATGCTCTCTCGGCACTTGACCTATCCTACACTCGCTACTCACGCTCACTCGGCACTTGACATACACTACACTCGCTACCCATGTTCACTCAGCACTTGACCTATCCTGCACTCACTAACCATGCTCACTCTGCACTTGACCTATCCTACACTCACTATGCACACTCACTCAGCACTTGACCTATCCTACACTCGCTACCCACGCTCACTCGGCACTTGACCTATCCTACACTCACTATCCACACTCACTCGGCACTTGACCTATCCTACACTCGCTATCCAGGCTCACTCAGCACTTGACATAGCCTACACTGGCTACCCATGCTCACTCTGCACTTGACCTATCCTACACTCACTATCCTCACTCGGCACTTGACCTATCCCACACTCGCTACCCATGCTCACTCGGCACTTGACCTATCCTACACTCGCTATCCATGCTCACTCAGCACTTGATATACCCTACATTCGCTACCCATGGTCACTCGGCCCTTGACCTATCCTACACTCGCTACCCACGCTCACTCAGCACTTGACCTATCCTATACTCGCTACCCATGCTCACTCTACACTCTACCTATCCTACACTCACTATGCACACTCACTTGGCACTTGACCTATCCTACACTTGCTACCCACGCTCACTCGGCACTTAACCTATCCTACACTCGCTATCCATGCTCACTCGGCACTTGACATACCCTACACTCGCTACCCACGCTCACTCAGCACTTGACCTATCCTGCACTCGCTAACCATGCTCACTCTGCACTTGACCTATCCTACACTCACTAGGCACACTCACTTGGCACTTGACCTATCCTTCACTCACTACCCATGCTCACTCGGCACTAGACCTATCCTACACTCACTATCCACACTCACTCAGCACTTAACCTATCCTACACTCGCTATCCAGGCTCACTCAGCACTTGACCTACCCTACACTCGCTACTCATGCTCACTCGGTACTTGACCTATCCTACACTAGCTATCCACGCTCACTCAGCACTAGACATACCCTACACTCACTATCCATGCTCACTCGGCACTTGACCTATGCTACACTCGCTATCCACGCTCACTCAGCACTTGACATATCCAACACTTGCTACCCACTCTCACTCGGCACTTGACCTATCCTACACTCGCTATCCACACTCACTCAGCATTTGACCTATCCTACACTCGCTACCCACGCTCACTCAGCACTTGACCTATCTACACTCGCTACCCATTCTCACTCGGCATTTGACCTATCCTACACTCGCTACCCACCCTCACTCAGCACTTGACATACCCTACACTCGCTACCCACGCTCACTCAGCACTTGACCTATCCTGCACTCGCTAACCATGCTCACTCTGCACTTGACCTATCCTACACTCACTATGCACAG
Source organism: Ambystoma mexicanum (assembly GCF_040938575.1). NCBI lineage: Eukaryota > Metazoa > Chordata > Amphibia > Caudata > Ambystomatidae > Ambystoma > Ambystoma mexicanum. The sequence continues at coordinate 1,212,391,267 of NC_090936.1, read as the reverse complement.
TCACTCGGCACTTGACCTATCCTACACTTGCTACCCATGCTCACTCGGCACTAGACCTATCCTACACTCACTATTCACATTCACTCAGCACTTAACCTATCCTACACTCGCTATCCAGGCTCACTCAGCACTTGACCTACCCTACACTCACTACCCATGCTCACTCGGTACTTGACCTATCCTACACTTGCTATCCATGCTCACTCAGCACTAGACATACCCTATACTCACTATCCATGCTCACTAGGCACTTGACCTATCCTACACTCACTATCCACGCTCACTCAGCACTTGATATATCCTACACTTGCTACCCACTCTCACTCGGCACTTTACCTATCCTACACTCGCTATCCACACTCACTCAGCACTTGACCTATACTACACTCCCTATCCATGCTCACTCAGCACTTGACCTATCCTACACTTGCTATCCATGCTCACTCTGCATTTGACCTATCCTACACGCGCTACCCACCCTCACTCAGCACTTGACATATCCTACAATCGCTATCCACGCTCACTCGGCACTTGACCTATCCGACACTCACTATCCATGCTCACTTAGCACTTGACATATCCTACAATTGCTATCCATCGTCACTGGGCACTTGACCTATCCTACATTCGCTACCCACACTCGCTCATCACTTGACATATCCTACACTCACTATCCATGCTCACTGGACACTTGACCTATCCTACACTCGCTATCCATGCTCACTCAGCACTTGACATATCCTACACTCACTATCCATGCTCACTCGGCACTTGACCTATCCTACACTCACTATCCACGCTCACTCAGCACTTGACATATCCTACACTCGCTACCCACGCGCACTCAGCACTTGACCTATCCTACACTTGCTACCCATTCTCACCCTGCACTTGACCTATCCTACACTCACTATCCACGCTCACTCAGCACTTGACATATCCTACATTCGCTACCCACGCGCACTCAGCACTTGACCTATCCTACACTTGCTACCCATTCTCACCCTGCACTTGACCTATCCTACACTCACTATCCTAACTCGGCACTTGACCTATGCCACACTTGCTACCCATGCTCACACAGCACTTGACCTATCCTACACTCGCTATCCACGCTCGCTCAGCACTTGACATACCCTACATTCACTACTCATGCTCACTCGGCACTTGACCTATCCTACACTCGCTACCCACGCTCACTAAGCACTTGACCTATCCTACACTCGCTACCCACGCTCACTCTGCACTTGACCTATCCTACACTCACTATGCACACTCACTTGGCACTTGACATATACTACACTTGCTACCCACGCTCACTCAGCACTTAACCTATCCTACACTCGCTATCCATGCTCGCTCAGCAATTGACATACCCTACACTCGCTACCCACGCTCACTCAGCACTTGACCTATCCTGCACTCGCTAACCATGCTCACTCTGCACTTGACCTATCCTACACTCACTATGCACACTCACTCGGTACTTGACCTATCCTACACTCGCTACCCATGCTCACTCGGCACTTGACCTATGCTACACTTGCTACCCACGCTCACTCGGCACTTGACCTATCCTACACTCGCTACCCATGCTCACTCGGCACTTGACCTATCCTACACTCGCTACCCATGCTCACTCTGCACTTGACCTATCCTACACTCATTATCCTCACTCACTTGGCACTTGGCATATCCTACACTTGCTACCCATGCTCACTCAGCACTTAACCTATCCTACACTCGCTATCCATGCTCGCTCAGCAATTGACATACCCTACACTCGCTACCCACGCTCACTCTGCACTTGACCTATCCTACACTCACTATGCACACTCACTTGGCACTTGACATATCCTACAGTTGCTACCCACGCTCACTCAGCACGTAACCTATCTACACTCGCTATCCATGCTCGCTCAGCAATTGACATACCCTACACTCGCTACCCACGCTCACTCAGCACTTGACCTATCCTGCACTCGCTAACCATGCTCACTCTGCACTTGACCTATCCTACACTCACTATGCACACTCACTCGGTACTTGACCTATCCTACACTCGCTACCCTTGCTCACTCGGCACTTGACCTATGCTACACTTGCTACCCACGCTCACTCGGCACTTGACCTATCCTACACTCGCTACCCATGCTCACTCGGCACTTGACCTATCCTACACTCGCTACCCACGCTCACTCTGCACTTGACCTATCCTACACTCATTATCCTCACTCGGCACTTGACCTATCCTACACTCGCTACCCACGCTCACTCAGCACTTGACCTATCCTACACTCACTATCCTAACTCGGCACTTGACCTATCCCACACTCACTACCCATGCTCACTCGGCACTTGACCTATCCTACACTCGCTACCAACGCTCACTCTGCACTTGACCTATCCTACACTCACTATCCTCACTCGGCACTTGACCTATCCTACACTCGCTACCCACTCTCACTCGGCACTTGACCTATCCTACACTCACTAATCACACTCACTCGGCACTTGACATATCCTACACTCGCTATCCAGGCTCACTCAGCACTTGACATAGCCTACACTCACTACCCATGCTCACTCGGCACTTCACCTATCCTACACTCGCTACCCATTCTCACTCTGCACTTGACCTATCCTACACTCACTATCCTAACTCAGCACTTGACCTATCCCACACTCGCTACCCATGCTCACTCGGCACTTGACCTATCCTACACTCGCTATCCACGCTCGCTCAGCACTTGACATACCCTACATTCGCTACTCATGCTCACTCGGCACTTGGCCTATCCTACACTCGCTACCCATGCTCACTTGGCACTTGACCTATCCTACACTCGCTACCCATGCTCACTCTGCACTTGACCTATCCTACACTCACTATGCACACTCACTCGGCACTTGACCTATCCTACACTCGCTATCCACGCTCGCTCAGCACTTGACATACCCTACATTCGCTACTCATGCTCGCTCAGCAATTGACATACCCTACACTTGCTACCCACGCTGACTCACCAATTGACCTATCCTGCACTCGCTAACCATGCTCACTCTGCACTTGACCTATCCTACACTCACTATGCACACTCACTCGGCACTTGACCTATCCTACACTCGCTACCCATGCTCACTCGACACTTGACCTATGCTACACTTGCTACCCACGCTCACTCGGCACTTGACCTATCCTACACTCGCTACCCATGCTCACTCGGCACTTGACCTATCCTACACTCGCTACCCACGCTCACTCTGCACTTGACCTATCCTACACTCACTATCCTCACTCAGCACTTGACCTATCCTACACTCGCTACCCACGCTCACTCTGCACTTGACTTATCCAACACTCACTATGCACACTCACTTGGCACTTGACCTATCCTACACTTGCTACCCACACTTTCTCGGCACTTGACCTATCCTACACTCGCTACCCATGCTCACTCAGCACTTGACACACCCTACTCTCGCTACCCATGCTCACTCAGCACTTGACCTTTCCTGCACTCGCTAACCATGCTCACTCTGCACTTGACCTATCCTACACTCACTATGCACACTCACTTGGCACTTGACCTATCCTAAACTCGCTACCCACGCTCACTCGGCACTTGACCTATCCTACACTCACTATCCACACTCACTCGGCACATGACCTATCCTACACTCGCTATCCAGGCTCACTCAGCACTTGACATAGCCTACACTCGCTACCCATGCTCACTCCGCACTTGAACTATCCTACACTCTGCACTTGACCTATCCTACACTCACTATCCTCACTCGGCACTTGACCTATCCCACACTCGCTACCCATGCTCACTCGACACTTGACCTTTCCTACACTCGCTATCCACGCTCACTCAGCAATTGACATACCCTACATTCGCTACCCATGCTCACTCGGCACTTGACCTATCCTACACTCGCTACCCACGCTCACTCAGCACTTGACCTATCCTACACTCGCTACCCATACTCACTCTGCACTTGACCTATCCTACACTCACTATGCACACTCACTTGGCACTTGACCTATCCTACACTTGCTACCCACGCTCACTCAGCATTTAACCTATCCTACACTTGCTATCCATGCTCACTCAGCACTTGACATACCCTACACTCGCTACCCACGCTCACTCAGCACTTGTCCTATCCTGCACTCGCTAACCATGCTCACTCTGCACTTGACCTATCCTACACTCACTATGCACACTCACTCGGCACTTAACCTATCCTACACTCGCTACCCATGCTCACTCGGCACTAGACCTATCCTACACTCACTATTCGCACTCACTCAGCACTTAACCTATCCTACACTCGCTATCCAGGCTCACTCAGCACTTGACCTACCCTACACTCACTACCGATGCTCACTCGGTACTTGACCTATCCTACACTTGCTATCCACGCTCACTCAGCACTAGACATACCCTACACTCACTATCCATGCTCACTAGGCACTTGACCTATCCTACACTCGCTATCCACGCTCACTCAGCACTTGATATATCCTACACTTGCTACCCACTCTCACTCGGCACTTTACCTATCCTACACTCGCTATCCACACTCACTCAGCACTTGACCTATTCTTCACTCGCTACCCACACTCGCCCATCACTTGACATATCCTACACTCACTATCCATGCTCACTCGACACTTGACCTATCCTACACTCGCTACCCATGCTCACTCAGCACTTGACATATCCTACACTCACTATCCATGCTCACTCGGCACTTGACCTATCCTACACACACTATCTACGCTCACTCAGCACTTGACATATCCTACACTTGCTACCCACTCTCACTCGGCACTTGACCTATCCTACACTCGCTATCCACACTCACTCAGCACTTGACCTATCCTACACTCGCTACCCACGCTCACTCAGCACTTGACCTATCCTACACTCGCTACCCACGCTCACTCAGCATTTGACCTATCCTACACTCGCTACCCACTCTCACTCAGCACTTGACATATCCTACAATCGCTATCCACGCTCACTCGCACTTGACCTATCCGACACTCACTATCCATGCTCACTTAGAACTTGACATATCCTACAATCGCTATCCACGTTCACTCGGCACTTGACCTATCCTACACTCGCTACCCACACTCGCTCATCACTTGACATATCCCACACTCACTATCCATGCTCACTCGACACTTGACCTATCCTACACCGCTACCCACGCTCACTCAGCACTTGACATATCCTACACTCACTATCCACACTTACTCGGCACTTGACCTATCCTACACTCACTATCCACGCTCACTCAGCACTTGATCTATCCTACACTCACTATCCACGCTCACTCAGCAATTGACCTATCCTACACTCACTATACACGTTCACTCGGCACTTGACCTATCCTACACTTGCTATCCACGCTCACTCAGTACTTGATATATCCTACACTCACTATCCACGTTCACTCGGCACTTGACATATCCTACACTCACTATCCAAGCTCACTCAGCACTTGACCTATCCTACACTCGCTACCCACGCTCACTCAGCACTTGACATATCCTACACTCACTATCCACGCTCACTCGGCACTTGACCTATCCTACACTCACTATCCACGCTCACTAAGCATTTGATCTATCCTACACTCACTATCCACGCTCACTCAGCAATTGACCTATCTTACACTCACTATCCACGTTCACTCGGCACTTGACCTATCCCACACTCACTACCCATGCTCACTCGGCACTTGACCTATCATACACTCGCTACCCATTCTCACTCTGCACTTGACCTATCCTACACTCACTATCGTCACTCGGCACTTGACCTATCCTACACTCGCTACCCACGCTCACTCGGCACTTGACCTATCCTACAAACACTAATCACACTCACTAGGCACTTGACATATCCTACACTCGCTATCCAGGCTCACTCAGCACTTGACATAGCCTACACTCACTACCCATGCTCACTCGGCACTTGACCTATCCTACACTTGCTACCCATTCTCACTCTGCACTTGACCTATCCTACACTCACTATCCTAACTCGGCACTTGACCTATCCCACACTCGCTACCCATGCTCACTCGGCACTTGACCTATCCTACACTCGCTATCCATGCTTTCTCAGCAATTGACATACCCTACACTCGCTACCCACGCTGACTCACCACTTGACCTATCCTGCACTCGCTAACCATGCTCACTCTGCACTTGACCTATCCTACACTCACTATGCACACTCACTCGGCACTTGACCTTTCCTACACTCGCTACCCATGCTCACTCGACACTTGACCTATGCTACACTTGCTACCCACGCTCACTCGGCACTTGACCTATCCTACACTCGCTACCCATGCTCACTCGGCACTTGACCTATCCTACACTCGCTACCCACGCTCACTCTGCACTTGACCTATCCTACACTCACTATCCTCACTCGGCACTTGACCTATCCTACACTCGCTACCCACGCTCACTCTGCACTTGACTTATCCAACACTCACTATGCACACTCACTTGGCACTTGACCTATCCTACACTTGCTACCCACGCTTTCTCGGCACTTGACCTATCCTACACTCGCTACCCATGCTCACTCAGCACTTGACACACCCTACACTCGCTACCCATGCTCACTCAGCACTTGACCTTTCCTGCACTCGCTAACCATGCTCACTCTGCACTTGACCTATCCTACACTCACTATGCACACTCACTTGGCACTTGACCTATCCTACACTCGCTACCCACGCTCACGCGGCACTTGACCTATCCTACACTCAGTATACACACTCACTCGGCACATGACCTATCCTACACTCGCTATCCAGGCTCACTCAGCACTTGACATAGCCTACACTCGCTACCCATGCTCACTCCGCACTTGAACTATCCTACACTCGCTACCCATGCTTACTCTGCACTTGACCTATCCTACACTCACTATCCTCACTCGGCACTTGACCTATCCCACACTCGCTACCCATGCTCACTCTGCACTTGACCTATCCTACACTGACTATCCTCACTCGGCACTTGACCTATCCTACACTCGCTACCCACGCTCACTCGGCACTTGACCTATCCTACACTCGCTACCCACGCTCACTCTGCACTTGACCTATCCTACACTGACTATCCTCACTCGGCACTTGACCTATCCTACACTTGCTACCCACGCTCACTCGACACTTGACCTATCCTACACTCGCTACCCACGCTCACTCTGCACTTGACCTATCCTACACTCACTATCCTCACTCGGCACTTGACCTATCCTACACTCGCTACCCATGCTCACTCGGCACTTGACCTATCCTACACTCGCTACCCACGCTCACTCTGCACTTGACCTATCCTACACTGACTATCCTCACTCGGCACTTGACCTATCCTACACTCGCTACCCACGCTCACTCTGCACTTGACTTATCCAACACTCACTATGCACACTCACTTGGCACTTGACCTATCCTACACTTGCTACCCACGCTTTCTCGGCACTTGACCTATCCTACACTCGCTACCCATGCTCACTCAGCACTTGACACACCCTACACTCGCTACCCATGCTCACTCAGCACTTGACCTTTCCTGCACTCGCTAACCATGCTCACTCTTCACTTGACCTATCCTACACTCACTATGCACACTCACTTGGCACTTGACATAGCCTACACTCGCTACCCATGCTCACTCCGCACTTGAACTATCCTACACTCGCTATCCATGCTCACTCTGCACTTGACCTATCCTACACTCACTATCCTCACTCGGCACTTGACCTATCCCACACTCGCTACCCATGCTCACTCGGCACTTGACCTATCCTACACTCGCTATCCACGCTCACTCAGCACTTGACATACCCTACATTCGCTACCCATGCTCACTCGGCACTTGACCTATCCTACACTCGCTACCCACGCTCACTCAGCACTTGACCTATCCTACACTCGCTACCCATACTTACTCTGCACTTGACCTATCCTACACTCACTATGCACACTCACTTGGCACTTGACCTATCCTACACTTGCTACCCACGCTCACTCAGCATTTAACCTATCCTACACTCGCTATCCATGCTCACTCGGCACTTGACATACCCTACACTCGCTACCAACGCTCACTCAGCACTTGACCTATCCTGCACTCGCAAACCATGATCACTCTGCACTTGACCTATCCTACACTCACTATGCACACTCACTCGGCACTTAACCTATCCTACACTCGCTACCCATGCTCACTCGGCACTAGAACTATCCTACACTCACTATGCACACTCATTCGGCACTTAACCTATCCTACACTCGCTATCCAGGCTCACTCAGCACTTGACCTACCCTACACTCACTACCCATGCTCACTCGGTACTTGACCTATCCTACACTTGCTATCCACGCTCACTCAGCACTAGACATACCCTACACTCACTATCCATGCTCACTAGGCACTTGACCTATCCTACACTCGCTATCCACGCTCACTCAGCACTTGATATATCCTACACTTGCTACCCACTCCCACTCGGCACTTTACCTATCCTACACTCGCTATCCACACTCACTCAGCACTTGACCTATCCTACATTCGCTACCCACACTCGCTCATCACTTGACATATCCTACACTCACTATCCATGCTCACTCGACACTTGACATATCCTACACTCGCTACCCATGCTCACTCAGCACTTGACATATCCTACACTCACTATCCATGCTCACTCGGCACTTGACCTATCCTACACTCACTATCCACGCTCACTCAGCACTTGACATATCCTACACTTGCTACCCACTCTCACTCGGCACTTGACCTATCCTACACTCGCTATCCACACTCACTCAGCACTTGACCTATCCTACACTCGCTACCCACGCTCACTCAGCACTTGACCTATCCTACACTCGCTACCCATGCTCACTCAGCATTTGACCTATACTACACTCGCTACCCACCCTCACTCAGCACTTGACATATCCTACAATCGCTATCCACGCTCACTCGGCACTTGACCTATCCGACACTCACTATCCATGCTCACTTAGAACTTGACATATCCTACAATCGCTATCCACGTTCACTCGGCACTTGACCTATCCTACACTCGCTACCCACACTCGATCATCACTTGACATATCCTACACTCACTATCCATTCTTACTCGACACTTGACCTATCCTACACCCGCTACCCACGCTCACTCAGCACTTGACATATCCTACACTCACTATCCACACTCACTCGCACTTGACCTATCCCACACTCACTATCCACGCTCACTCAGCACTTGATCTATCCTACACTCACTATCCACGCTCACTCAGCAATTGACCTATCCTACACTCACTATCCAGGTTCACTCGGCACTTGACCTATCCTACACTCGCTATCCACGCTCACTCAGTACTTGATATATCCTACACTCACTATCCACGTTCACTCGGCACTTGACATATCCTACACTCACTATCCACGCTCACTCAGCACTTGACCTATCCTACACTCACTACCCACGCTCACTCAGCACTTGACATATCCTACACTCACCATCCACTCTCACTCGGCACTTGACCTATCCTACACTCACTATCCACGTTCACTAAGCACTTGATCTATCCTACACTCACTATCCACGCTCACTCAGCAATTGACCTATCCTACACTCACTATCCACGTTCACTCGGCAATTGACCTATCCTACACTCGCTATCCACGCTCACTCAGCACTTGATATATTCTACACTAACTATCCACGTTCACTCAGCACTTGATATATCCTACACTCACTATCCACGCTCACTCAGCACTTGACCTATCCTACAATCGCTATCCACGCTCACTCAGCACTTGACATATCCTATACTCACTATCCATGCTCACTCGGCACTTGACATATCCTACACTCACTATCGATGTTCACTCGGCACGTGACCTATCCTACACTCGCTAACCATGCTCACTCTGCACTTGACCTATCCTACACTCACTATGCACATTCACTCGGCATTTGACCTATCCGACACTCGCTACCCACGCTCGCTCACCCCTTGACATACCATACATTCTCTACTCATGCTCACTCGGCAATTGACCTATCCTACACTCGATACCCATGCTCACTCGCCACTTGACCTATCCTACACTCGCTACCCATGCTCACTCTGCACTTGACCTATCCTACACTCACTATGCACACTCACTTGGCACTTGACCTATCCTACACTTGCTACCCACGCTCACTCAGCATCTAACCTATCCTACACTCGCTATCCATACTCGCTCAGCAATTGACGTACACTACACTCGCTACCCACGTTCACTCAGCACTTGACCTATCCTGCACTCGCTAACCATGCTCACTCTGCACTTGACCTATCCTACACTCACTATGCACACTCACTCGGCACTTGACCTATCCTACACTCACTACCCATGTTCACTCGACACATGACCTATGCTACACTTGCTACCCACGCTCACTCAGCACTTGACCTATCCTACACTCGCTACCCATGCTCACCTGGCACTTGACGTATCCTACACTCGCTACCCACGCTCACTCTGCAGTTGACCTATCCTACACTCACTATCCTCACTCGGCATTTGACCTATCCTACACTTGCTACCCATGCTCACTCTGCACTTGACTTATCCAACACTCACTATGCACACTCACTTGTTCTTGACCTATCCTACACTTGCTACCCATGCTTTCTTGGCACTTGACCTATCCTACACTCGCTACCCACGCTCACTCGGCACTTGACATACCCTACACTCGCTACCCACGCTCACTCAGCACTTGACCTATCCTGCACTCGCTAACTATGCTCACTCTGCACTTGACCTATCCTACACTTACTATGCACACTCACTTTGCACTTGACATAGCCTACACTTGCTATCCAGGCTTACTCAGCACTTGACATAGCCTACACTCGCTACCCATGCTCACTCCGCACTTGACCTATCCTACACTCGCTACCCATGCTCACTCTGCACTTGACCTATACCACACTCACTATCCTCACTCGGCACTTGACCTATCCCACACTCGCTACCCATGCTCACTCAGCACTTGACCTATCCTACACTCGCTATCCATGCTCACTCAGTACTTGACATACCCAACATTCGCTACCCATGCTCACTCGGCACTTGACCTATCCTACACTCGCTACCCACGCTCACTCAGCACTTGACCTATCCTACTCTCGCTACCCATGCTCACTCTTCACTTGACCTATCCTACACTCACTATGCACACTCACTTGGCCCTTGACCTATCCTACACTTGCTACCCACGCTCACTCAGCATTTAACCTATCCTACACTCGCTATCCATGCTCACTCGGCACTTGACATACCCTACACTCGCTACCCACGCTCACTCAGCACTTGACCTATCCTGCACTCGCTAACCATGCTCACTCTGCACTTGACCTATCCTACACTCACTATGCACACTCACTCGGCACTTGACCTATCCTACACTCGCTACCCATGCTCACTCGGCACTAGACCTATCCTACACTCACTATTCACACTCACTCGGCACTTGACCTACCCTACACTCGCTACCCATGCTCACTCGGTACTTGACCTATCCTACACTTGCTATCCACGCTCACTCAGCACTAGACATACCCTACACTCACTATCCATGCTCACTAGGCACTTGACCTATCCTACACTCGCTATCCACGCTCACTCAGCACTTGATATATCCTACACTTGCTACCCACTCTCACTCGGCACTTTACCTATCCTACACTCGCTATCCACACTCACTCAGCACTTGACCTATCCTACACTCGCTACCCACGCTCACTCAGCACTTGACCTATCCTACATTCGCTACCCACGCTCACTCGACATTTGACCTATCCTACACTCGCTACTCACCCTCACTCAGTACTTGACATATCCTACAATCGCTATCCACGCTCACTCGGCACTTGACCTATCCGACACTCACTATCCATGCTCACTTAGCACTTGACATATCCTACAATCGCTATCCATGTTCACTCGGCACTTGACCTATCCTACACTTGCCACCCACACTTGCTCATCACTTGACATATCCTACACTCACTATCCATGCTCACTCGACACTTGACCTATCCTACACTCGCTACCCATGCTCACTCAGCACTTGACATATCCTACACTCACTACCCATGCTCACTCGGTACTTGACCTATCCTACACTTGCTATCCATGCTCACTCAGCACTAGACATACCCTATACTCACTATCCATGCTCACTAGGCACTTGACCTATCCTACACTCACTATCCACGCTCACTCAGCACTTGATATATCCTACACTTGCTACCCACTCTCACTCGGCACTTTACCTATCCTACACTCGCTATCCACACTCACTCAGCACTTGACCTATACTACACTCCCTATCCATGCTCACTCAGCACTTGACCTATCCTACACTTGCTATCCATGCTCACTCTGCATTTGACCTATCCTACACGCGCTACCCACCCTCACTCAGCACTTGACATATCCTACAATCGCTATCCACGCTCACTCGGCACTTGACCTATCCGACACTCACTATCCATGCTCACTTAGCACTTGACATATCCTACACTTGCTATCCATCGTCACTCGGCACTTGACCTATCCTACATTCGCTACCCACACTCGCTCATCACTTGACATATCCTACACTCACTATCCATGCTCACTGGACACTTGACCTATCCTACACTCGCTATCCATGCTCACTCAGCACTTGACATATCCTACACTCACTATCCATGCTCACTCGGCACTTGACCTATCCTACACTCACTATCCACGCTCACTCAGCACTTGACATATCCTACACTCGCTACCCACGCGCACTCAGCACTTGACCTATCCTACACTTGCTACCCATTCTCACCCTGCACTTGACCTATCCTACACTCACTATCCACGCTCACTCAGCACTTGACATATCCTACACTCGCTACCCACGCGCACTCAGCACTTGACCTATCCTACACTTGCTACCCATTCTCACCCTGAACTTGACCTATCCTACACTCACTATCCTAACTCGGCACTTGACCTATGCCACACTTGCTACCCATGCTCACACAGCACTTGACCTATCCTACACTCGCTATCCACGCTCGCTCAGCACTTGACATACCCTACATTCACTACTCATGCTCACTCGGCACTTGACCTATCCTACACTCGCTACCCACGCTCACTAAGCACTTGACCTATCCTACACTCGCTACCCACGCTCACTCTGCACTTGACCTATCCTACACTCACTATGCACACTCACTTGGCACTTGACATATACTACACTTGCTACCCACGCTCACTCAGCACTTAACCTATCCTACACTCGCTATCCATGCTCGCTCAGCAATTGACATACCCTACACTCGCTACCCACGCTCACTCAGCACTTGACCTATCCTGCACTCGCTAACCATGCTCACTCTGCACTTGACCTATCCTACACTCACTATGCACACTCACTCGGTACTTGACCTATCCTACACTCGCTACCCATGCTCACTCGGCACTTGACCTATGCTACACTTGCTACCCACGCTCACTCGGCACTTGACCTATCCTACACTCGCTACCCATGCTCACTCGGCACTTGACCTATCCTACACTCGCTACCCATGCTCACTCTGCACTTGACCTATCCTACACTCATTATCCTCACTCACTTGGCACTTGGCATATCCTACACTTGCTACCCATGCTCACTCAGCACTTAACCTATCCTACACTCGCTATCCATGCTCGCTCAGCAATTGACATACCCTACACTCGCTACCCACGCTCACTCTGCACTTGACCTATCCTACAGTCACTATGCACACTCACTTGGCACTTGACATATCCTACAGTTGCTACCCACGCTCACTCAGCACGTAACCTATCCTACACTCGCTATCCATGCTCGCTCAGCAATTGACATACCCTACACTCGCTACCCACGCTCACTCAGCACTTGACCTATCCTGCACTCGCTAACCATGCTCACTCTGCACTTGACCTATCCTACACTCACTATGCACACTCACTCGGTACTTGACCTATCCTACACTCGCTACCCTTGCTCACTCGGCACTTGACCTATGCTACACTTGCTACCCACGCTCACTCGGCACTTGACCTATCCTACACTCGCTACCCATGCTCACTCGGCACTTGACCTATCCTACACTCGCTACCCACGCTCACTAAGCACTTGACCTATCCTACACTCGCTACCCACGCTCACTCTGCACTTGACCTATCCTACACTCACTATGCACACTCACTTGGCACTTGACATATACTACACTTGCTACCCACGCTCACTCAGCACTTAACCTATCCTACACTCGCTATCCATGCTCGCTCAGCAATTGACATACCCTACACTCGCTACCCACGCTCACTCAGCACTTGACCTATCCTGCACTCGCTAACCATGCTCACTCTGCACTTGACCTATCCTACACTCACTATGCACACTCACTCGGTACTTGACCTATCCTACACTCGCTACCCATGCTCACTCGGCACTTGACCTATGCTACACTTGCTACCCACGCTCACTCGGCACTTGACCTATCCTACACTCGCTACCCATGCTCACTCGGCACTTGACCTATCCTACACTCGCTACCCATGCTCACTCTGCACTTGACCTATCCTACACTCATTATCCTCACTCACTTGGCACTTGGCATATCCTACACTTGCTACCCATGCTCACTCAGCACTTAACCTATCCTACACTCGCTATCCATGCTCGCTCAGCAATTGACATACCCTACACTCGCTACCCACGCTCACTCTGCACTTGACCTATCCTACAGTCACTATGCACACTCACTTGGCACTTGACATATCCTACAGTTGCTACCCACGCTCAGTCAGCACGTAACCTATCCTACAATCGCTATCCATGCTCGCTCAGCAATTGACATACCCTACACTCGCTACCCACGCTCACTCAGCACTTGACCTATCCTGCACTCGCTAACCATGCTCACTCTGCACTTGACCTATCCTACACTCACTATGCACACTCACTCGGTACTTGACCTATCCTACACTCGCTACCCTTGCTCACTCGGCACTTGACCTATGCTACACTTGCTACCCACGCTCACTCGGCACTTGACCTATCCTACACTCGCTACCCATGCTCACTCGGCACTTGACCTATCCTACACTCGCTACCCACGCTCACTCTGCACTTGACCTATCCTACACTCATTATCCTCACTCGGCACTTGACCTATCCTACACTCGCTACCCACGCTCACTCAGCACTTGACCTATCCTACACTCACTATCCTAACTCGGCACTTGACCTATCCCACACTCACTACCCATGCTCACTCGGCACTTGACCTATCCTACACTCGCTACCAACGCTCACTCAGCACTTGACCTATCCCACACTCACTACCCATGCTCACTCGGCACTTCACCTATCCTACACTCGCTACCCATTCTCACTCTGCACTTGACCTATCCTACACTCACTATCCTAACTCAGCACTTGACCTATCCCACACTCGCTACCCATGCTCACTCGGCACTTGACCTATCCTACACTCGCTATCCACGCTCGCTCAGCACTTGACATACCCTACATTCGCTACTCATGCTCACTCGGCACTTGGCCTATCCTACACTCGCTACCCATGCTCACTTGGCACTTGACCTATCCTACACTCGCTACCCATGCTCACTCTGCACTTGACCTATCCTACACTCACTATGCACACTCACTCGGCACTTGACCTATCCTACAGTCGCTATCCACGCTCGCTCAGCACTTGACATACCCTACATTCGCTACTCATGCTCGCTCAGCAATTGACATACCCTACACTTGCTACCCACGCTGACTCACCAATTGACCTATCCTGCACTCGCTAACCATGCTCACTCTGCACTTGACCTATCCTACACTCACTATGCACACTCACTCGGCACTTGACCTATCCTACACTCGCTACCCATGCTCACTCGACACTTGACCTATGCTACACTTGCTACCCACGCTCACTCGGCACTTGACCTATCCTACACTCGCTACCCATGCTCACTCGGCACTTGACCTATCCTACACTCGCTACCCACGCTCACTCTGCACTTGACCTATCCTACACTCACTATCCTCACTCAGCACTTGACCTATCCTACACTCGCTACCCACGCTCACTCTGCACTTGACTTATCCAACACTCACTATGCACACTCACTTGGCACTTGACCTATCCTACACTTGCTACCCACACTTTCTCGGCACTTGACCTATCCTACACTTGCTACCCATGCTCACTCAGCACTTGACACACCCTACTCTCGCTACCCATGCTCACTCAGCACTTGACCTTTCCTGCACTCGCTAACCATGCTCACTCTGCACTTGACCTATCCTACACTCACTATGCACACTCACTTGGCACTTGACCTATCCTACACTCGCTACCCACGCTCACTCGGCACTTGACCTATCCTACACTCGCTACCCATGCTCACTCGGCACTTGACCTATCCTACACTCGCTACCCACGCTCACTCTGCACTTGACCTATCCTACACTCATTATCCTCACTCGGCACTTGACCTATCCTACACTCGCTACCCACGCTCACTCAGCACTTGACCTATCCTACACTCACTATCCTAACTCGGCACTTGACCTATCCCACACTCACTACCCATGCTCACTCGGCACTTGACCTATCCTACACTCGCTACCAACGCTCACTCAGCACTTGACCTATCCCACACTCACTACCCATGCTCACTCGGCACTTCACCTATCCTACACTCGCTACCCATTCTCACTCTGCACTTGACCTATCCTACACTCACTATCCTAACTCAGCACTTGACCTATCCCACACTCGCTACCCATGCTCACTCGGCACTTGACCTATCCTACACTCGCTATCCACGCTCGCTCAGCACTTGACATACCCTACATTCGCTACTCATGCTCACTCGGCACTTGGCCTATCCTACACTCGCTACCCATGCTCACTTGGCACTTGACCTATCCTACACTCGCTACCCATGCTCACTCTGCACTTGACCTATCCTACACTCACTATGCACACTCACTCGGCACTTGACCTATCCTACAGTCGCTATCCACGCTCGCTCAGCACTTGACATACCCTACATTCGCTACTCATGCTCGCTCAGCAATTGACATACCCTACACTTGCTACCCACGCTGACTCACCAATTGACCTATCCTGCACTCGCTAACCATGCTCACTCTGCACTTGACCTATCCTACACTCACTATGCACACTCACTCGGCACTTGACCTATCCTACACTCGCTACCCATGCTCACTCGACACTTGACCTATGCTACACTTGCTACCCACGCTCACTCGGCACTTGACCTATCCTACACTCGCTACCCATGCTCACTCGGCACTTGACCTATCCTACACTCGCTACCCACGCTCACTCTGCACTTGACCTATCCTACACTCACTATCCTCACTCAGCACTTGACCTATCCTACACTCGCTACCCACGCTCACTCTGCACTTGACTTATCCAACACTCACTATGCACACTCACTTGGCACTTGACCTATCCTACACTTGCTACCCACACTTTCTCGGCACTTGACCTATCCTACACTTGCTACCCATGCTCACTCAGCACTTGACACACCCTACTCTCGCTACCCATGCTCACTCAGCACTTGACCTTTCCTGCACTCGCTAACCATGCTCACTCTGCACTTGACCTATCCTACACTCACTATGCACACTCACTTGGCACTTGACCTATCCTACACTCGCTACCCACGCTCACTCGGCACTTGACCTATCCTACACTCACTATCCACACTCACTCGGCACATGACCTATCCTACACTCGCTATCCAGGCTCACTCAGCACTTGACATAGCCTACACTCGCTACCCATGCTCACTCCGCACTTGAACTATCATACACTCTGCACTTGACCTATCCTACACTCACTATCCTCACTCGGCACTTGACCTATCCCACACTCGCTACCCATGCTCACTCGACACTTGACCTTTCCTACACTCGCTATCCACGCTCACTCAGCAATTGACATACCCTACATTCGCTACCCATGCTCACTCGGCACTTGACCTATCCTACACTCGCTACCCACGCTCACTCAGCACTTGACCTATCCTACACTCGCTACCCATACTCACTCTGCACTTGACCTATCCTACACTCACTATGCACACTCACTTGGCACTTGACCTATCCTACACTTGCTACCCACGCTCACTCAGCATTTAACCTATCCTACACTTGCTATCCATGCTCACTCAGCACTTGACATACCCTACACTCGCTACCCACGCTCACTCAGCACTTGTCCTATCCTGCACTCGCTAACCATGCTCACTCTGCACTTGACCTATCCTACACTCACTATGCACACTCACTCGGCACTTAACCTATCCTACACTCGCTACCCATGCTCACTCGGCACTAGACCTATCCTACACTCACTATTCACACTCACTCAGCACTTAACCTATCCTACACTCGCTATCCAGGCTCACTCAGCACTTGACCTACCCTACACTCACTACCGATGCTCACTCGGTACTTGACCTATCCTACACTTGCTATCCACGCTCACTCAGCACTAGACATACCCTACACTCACTATCCATGCTCACTAGGCACTTGACCTATCCTACACTCGCTATCCACGCTCACTCAGCACTTGATATATCCTACACTTGCTACCCACTCTCACTCGGCACTTTACCTATCCTACACTCGCTATCCACACTCACTCAGCACTTGACCTATTCTTCACTCGCTACCCACACTCGCCCATCACTTGACATATCCTACACTCACTATCCATGCTCACTCGACACTTGACCTATCCTACACTCGCTACCCATGCTCACTCAGCACTTGACATATCCTACACTCACTATCCATGCTCACTCGGCACTTGACCTATCCTACACTCACTATCTACGCTCACTCAGCACTTGACATATCCTACACTTGCTACCCACTCTCACTCGGCACTTGACCTATCCTACACTCGCTATCCACACTCACTCAGCACTTGACCTATCCTACACTCGCTACCCACGCTCACTCAGCACTTGACCTATCCTACACTCGCTACCCACGCTCACTCAGCATTTGACCTATCCTACACTCGCTACCCACACTCACTCAGCAATTGACCTATCTTACACTCACTATCCACGTTCACTCGGCACTTGACCTATCCCACACTCACTACCCATGCTCACTCGGCACTTGACCTATCCTACACTCGCTACCCATTCTCACTCTGCACTTGACCTATCCTACACTCACTATCGTCACTCGGCACTTGACCTATCCTACACTCGCTACCCACGCTCACTCGGCACTTGACCTATCCTACAAACACTAATCACACTCACTAGGCACTTGACATATCCTACACTCGCTATCCAGGCTCACTCAGCACTTGACATAGCCTACACTCACTACCCATGCTCACTCGGCACTTTACCTATCCTACACTCGCTATCCACACTCACTCAGCACTTGACCTATCCTACACTCGCTACCCACGCTCACTCAGCACTTGACCTATCCTACATTCGCTACCCACGCTCACTCGACATTTGACCTATCCTACACTCGCTACTCACCCTCACTCAGTACTTGACATATCCTACAATCGCTATCCACGCTCACTCGGCACTTGACCTATCCGACACTCACTATCCATGCTCACTTAGCACTTGACATATCCTACAATCGCTATCCATGTTCACTCGGCACTTGACCTATCCTACACTTGCCACCCACACTTGCTCATCACTTGACATATCCTACACTCACTATCCATGCTCACTCGACACTTGACCTATCCTACACTCGCTACCCATGCTCACTCAGCACTTGACATATCCTACACTCACTACCCATGCTCACTCGGTACTTGACCTATCCTACACTTGCTATCCATGCTCACTCAGCACTAGACATACCCTATACTCACTATCCATGCTCACTAGGCACTTGACCTATCCTACACTCACTATCCACGCTCACTCAGCACTTGATATATCCTACACTTGCTACCCACTCTCACTCGGCACTTTACCTATCCTACACTCGCTATCCACACTCACTCAGCACTTGACCTATACTACACTCCCTATCCATGCTCACTCAGCACTTGACCTATCCTACACTTGCTATCCATGCTCACTCTGCATTTGACCTATCCTACACGCGCTACCCACCCTCACTCAGCACTTGACATATCCTACAATCGCTATCCACGCTCACTCGGCACTTGACCTATCCGACACTCACTATCCATGCTCACTTAGCACTTGACATATCCTACACTTGCTATCCATCGTCACTCGGCACTTGACCTATCCTACATTCGCTACCCACACTCGCTCATCACTTGACATATCCTACACTCACTATCCATGCTCACTGGACACTTGACCTATCCTACACTCGCTATCCATGCTCACTCAGCACTTGACATATCCTACACTCACTATCCATGCTCACTCGGCACTTGACCTATCCTACACTCACTATCCACGATCACTCAGCACTTGACATATCCTACACTCGCTACCCACGCGCACTCAGCACTTGACCTATCCTACACTTGCTACCCATTCTCACCCTGCACTTGACCTATCCTACACTCACTATCCACGCTCACTCAGCACTTGACATATCCTACACTCGCTACCCACGCGCACTCAGCACTTGACCTATCCTACACTTGCTACCCATTCTCACCCTGAACTTGACCTATCCTACACTCACTATCCTAACTCGGCACTTGACCTATGCCACACTTGCTACCCATGCTCACACAGCACTTGACCTATCCTACACTCGCTATCCACGCTCGCTCAGCACTTGACATACCCTACATTCACTACTCATGCTCACTCGGCACTTGACCTATCCTACACTCGCTACCCACGCTCACTAAGCACTTGACCTATCCTACACTCGCTACCCACGCTCACTCTGCACTTGACCTATCCTACACTCACTATGCACACTCACTTGGCACTTGACATATACTACACTTGCTACCCACGCTCACTCAGCACTTAACCTATCCTACACTCGCTATCCATGCTCGCTCAGCAATTGACATACCCTACACTCGCTACCCACGCTCACTCAGCACTTGACCTATCCTGCACTCGCTAACCATGCTCACTCTGCACTTGACCTATCCTACACTCACTATGCACACTCACTCGGTACTTGACCTATCCTACACTCGCTACCCATGCTCACTCGGCACTTGACCTATGCTACACTTGCTACCCACGCTCACTCGGCACTTGACCTATCCTACACTCGCTACCCATGCTCACTCGGCACTTGACCTATCCTACACTCGCTACCCATGCTCACTCTGCACTTGACCTATCCTACACTCATTATCCTCACTCACTTGGCACTTGGCATATCCTACACTTGCTACCCATGCTCACTCAGCACTTAACCTATCCTACACTCGCTATCCATGCTCGCTCAGCAATTGACATACCCTACACTCGCTACCCACGCTCACTCTGCACTTGACCTATCCTACACTCACTATGCACACTCACTTGGCACTTGACATATCCTACAGTTGCTACCCACGCTCACTCAGCACGTAACCTATCCTACACTCGCTATCCATGCTCGCTCAGCAATTGACATACCCTACACTCGCTACCCACGCTCACTCAGCACTTGACCTATCCTGCACTCGCTAACCATGCTCACTCTGCACTTGACCTATCCTACACTCACTATGCACACTCACTCGGTACTTGACCTATCCTACACTCGCTACCCTTGCTCACTCGGCACTTGACCTATGCTACACTTGCTACCCACGCTCACTCGGCACTTGACCTATCCTACACTCGCTACCCATGCTCACTCGGCACTTGACCTATCCTACACTCGCTACCCACGCTCACTCTGCACTTGACCTATCCTACACTCATTATCCTCACTCGGCACTTGACCTATCCTACACTCGCTACCCACGCTCACTCAGCACTTGACCTATCCTACACTCACTATCCTAACTCGGCACTTGACCTATCCCACACTCACTACCCATGCTCACTCGGCACTTGACCTATCCTACACTCGCTACCAACGCTCACTCTGCACTTGACTTATCCTACACTCACTATCCTCACTCGGCACTTGACCTATCCTACACTCGCTACCCACTCTCACTCGGCACTTGACCTATCCTACACTCACTAATCACACTCACTCGGCACTTGACATATCCTACACTCGCTATCCAGGCTCACTCAGCACTTGACATAGCCTACACTCACTACCCATGCTCACTCGGCACTTCACCTATCCTACACTCGCTACCCATTCTCACTCTGCACTTGACCTATCCTACACTCACTATCCTAACTCAGCACTTGACCTATCCCACACTCGCTACCCATGCTCACTCGGCACTTGACCTATCCTACACTCGCTATCCACGCTCGCTCAGCACTTGACATACCCTACATTCGCTACTCATGCTCACTCGGCACTTGGCCTATCCTACACTCGCTACCCATGCTCACTTGGCACTTGACCTATCCTACACTCGCTACCCATGCTCACTCTGCACTTGACCTATCCTACACTCACTATGCACACTCACTCGGCACTTGACCTATCCTACAGTTGCTATCCACGCTCGCTCAGCACTTGACATACCCTACATTCGCTACTCATGCTCGCTCAGCAATTGACATACCCTACACTTGCTACCCACGCTGACTCACCAATTGACCTATCCTGCACTCGCTAACCATGCTCACTCTGCACTTGACCTATCCTACACTCGCTACCCATGCTCACTCGACACTTGACCTATGCTACACTCGCTACCCATGCTCACTCGACACTTGACCTATGCTACACTTGCTACCCACGCTCACTCGGCACTTGACCTATCCTACACTCGCTACCCATGCTCACTCGGCACTTGACCTATCCTACACTCGCTACCCACGCTCACTCTGCACTTGACCTATCCTACACTCACTATCCTCACTCAGCACTTGACCTATCCTACACTCGCTACCCACGCTCACTCTGCACTTGACTTATCCAACACTCACTATGCACACTCACTTGGCACTTGACCTATCCTACACTTGCTACCCACACTTTCTCGGCACTTGACCTATCCTACACTTGCTACCCATGCTCACTCAGCACTTGACACACCCTACTCTCGCTACCCATGCTCACTCAGCACTTGACCTTTCCTGCACTCGCTAACCATGCTCACTCTGCACTTGACCTATCCTACACTCACTATGCACACTCACTTGGCACTTGACCTATCCCACACTCGCTACCCATGCTCACTCGGCACTTGACCTATCCTACACTCGCTATCCACGCTCGCTCAGCACTTGACATACCCTACATTCGCTACTCATGCTCACTCGGCACTTGGCCTATCCTACACTCGCTACCCATGCTCACTTGGCACTTGACCTATCCTACACTCGCTACCCATGCTCACTCTGCACTTGACCTATCCTACACTCACTATGCACACTCACTCGGCACTTGACCTATCCTACAGTTGCTATCCACGCTCGCTCAGCACTTGACATACCCTACATTCGCTACTCATGCTCGCTCAGCAATTGACATACCCTACACTTGCTACCCACGCTGACTCACCAATTGACCTATCCTGCACTCGCTAACCATGCTCACTCTGCACTTGACCTATCCTACACTCACTATGCACACTCACTCGGCACTTGACCTATCCTACACTCGCTACCCATGCTCACTCGACACTTGACCTATGCTACACTTGCTACCCACGCTCACTCGGCACTTGACCTATCCTACACTCGCTACCCATGCTCACTCGGCACTTGACCTATCCTACACTCGCTACCCACGCTCACTCTGCACTTGACCTATCCTACACTCACTATCCTCACTCAGCACTTGACCTATCCTACACTCGCTACCCACGCTCACTCTGCACTTGACTTATCCAACACTCACTATGCACACTCACTTGGCACTTGACCTATCCTACACTTGCTACCCACACTTTCTCGGCACTTGACCTATCCTACACTTGCTACCCATGCTCACTCAGCACTTGACACACCCTACTCTCGCTACCCATGCTCACTCAGCACTTGACCTTTCCTGCACTCGCTAACCATGCTCACTCTGCACTTGACCTATCCTACACTCACTATGCACACTCACTTGGCACTTGACCTATCCTACACTCGCTACCCACGCTCACTCGGCACTTGACCTATCCTACACTCACTATCCACACTCACTCGGCACATGACCTATCCTACACTCGCTATCCAGGCTCACTCAGCACTTGACATAGCCTACACTCGCTACCCATGCTCACTCCGCACTTGAACTATCATACACTCTGCACTTGACCTATCCTACACTCACTATCCTCACTCGGCACTTGACCTATCCCACACTCGCTACCCATGCTCACTCGACACTTGACCTTTCCTACACTCGCTATCCACGCTCACTCAGCAATTGACATACCCTACATTCGCTACCCATGCTCACTCGGCACTTGACCTATCCTACACTCGCTACCCACGCTCACTCAGCACTTGACCTATCCTACACTCGCTACCCATACTCACTCTGCACTTGACCTATCCTACACTCACTATGCACACTCACTTGGCACTTGACCTATCCTACACTTGCTACCCACGCTCACTCAGCATTTAACCTATCCTACACTTGCTATCCATGCTCACTCAGCACTTGACATACCCTACACTTGCTACCCACGCTCACTCAGCACTTGTCCTATCCTGCACTCGCTAACCATGCTCACTCTGCACTTGACCTATCCTACACTCACTATGCACACTCACTCGGCACTTAACCTATCCTACACTCGCTACCCATGCTCACTCGGCACTAGACCTATCCTACACTCACTATTCACACTCACTCAGCACTTAACCTATCCTACACTCGCTATCCAGGCTCACTCAGCACTTGACCTACCCTACACTCACTACCGATGCTCACTCGGTACTTGACCTATCCTACACTTGCTATCCACGCTCACTCAGCACTAGACATACCCTACACTCACTATCCATGCTCACTAGGCACTTGACCTATCCTACACTCGCTATCCACGCTCACTCAGCACTTGATATATCCTACACTTGCTACCCACTCTCACTCGGCACTTTACCTATCCTACACTCGCTATCCACACTCACTCAGCACTTGACCTATTCTTCACTCGCTACCCACACTCGCCCATCACTTGACATATCCTACACTCACTATCCATGCTCACTCGACACTTGACCTATCCTACACTCGCTACCCATGCTCACTCAGCACTTGACATATCCTACACTCACTATCCATGCTCACTCGGCACTTGACCTATCCTACACTCACTATCTACGCTCACTCAGCACTTGACATATCCTACACTTGCTACCCACTCTCACTCGGCACTTGACCTATCCTACACTCGCTATCCACACTCACTCAGCACTTGACCTATCCTACACTCGCTACCCACGCTCACTCAGCACTTGACCTATCCTACACTCGCTACCCACGCTCACTCAGCATTTGACCTATCCTACACTCGCTACCCACTCTCACTCAGCACTTGACATATCCTACAATCGCTATCCACGCTCACTCGGCACTTGACCTATCCGACACTCACTATCCATGCTCACTTAGAACTTGACATATCCTACAATCGCTATCCACGTTCACTCGGCACTTGACCTATCCTACACTCGCTACCCACACTCGCTCATCACTTGACATATCCCACACTCACTATCCATGCTCACTCGACACTTGACCTATCCTACACCCGCTACCCACGCTCACTCAGCACTTGACATATCCTACACTCACTATCCACACTTACTCGGCACTTGACCTATCCTACACTCACTATCCACGCTCACTCAGCACTTGATCTATCCTACACTCACTATCCACGCTCACTCAGCAATTGACCTATCCTACACTCACTATACACGTTCACTCGGCACTTGACCTATCCTACACTCGCTATCCACGCTCACTCAGTACTTGATATATCCTACACTCACTATCCACGTTCACTCGGCACTTGACATATCCTACACTCACTATCCAAGCTCACTCAGCACTTGACCTATCCTACACTCGCTACCCACGCTCACTCAGCACTTGACATATCCTACACTCACTATCCACGCTCACTCGGCACTTGACCTATCCTACACTCACTATGCACACTCACTTGGCACTTGACCTATCCTACACTCGCTACCCACGCTCACTCGGCACTTGACCTATCCTACACTCACTATCCACACTCACTCGGCACATGACCTATCCTACACTCGCTATCCAGGCTCACTCAGCACTTGACATAGCCTACACTCGCTACCCATGCTCACTCCGCACTTGAACTATCATACACTCTGCACTTGACCTATCCTACACTCACTATCCTCACTCGGCACTTGACCTATCCCACACTCGCTACCCATGCTCACTCGACACTTGACCTTTCCTACACTCGCTATCCACGCTCACTCAGCAATTGACATACCCTACATTCGCTACCCATGCTCACTCGGCACTTGACCTATCCTACACTCGCTACCCACGCTCACTCAGCACTTGACCTATCCTACACTCGCTACCCATACTCACTCTGCACTTGACCTATCCTACACTCACTATGCACACTCACTTGGCACTTGACCTATCCTACACTTGCTACCCACGCTCACTCAGCATTTAACCTATCCTACACTTGCTATCCATGCTCACTCAGCACTTGACATACCCTACACTTGCTACCCACGCTCACTCAGCACTTGTCCTATCCTGCACTCGCTAACCATGCTCACTCTGCACTTGACCTATCCTACACTCACTATGCACACTCACTCGGCACTTAACCTATCCTACACTCGCTACCCATGCTCACTCGGCACTAGACCTATCCTACACTCACTATTCACACTCACTCAGCACTTAACCTATCCTACACTCGCTATCCAGGCTCACTCAGCACTTGACCTACCCTACACTCACTACCGATGCTCACTCGGTACTTGACCTATCCTACACTTGCTATCCACGCTCACTCAGCTCTAGACATACCCTACACTCACTATCCATGCTCACTAGGCACTTGACCTATCCTACACTCGCTATCCACGCTCACTCAGCACTTGATATATCCTACACTTGCTACCCACTCTCACTCGGCACTTTACCTATCCTACACTCGCTATCCACACTCACTCAGCACTTGACCTATTCTTCACTCGCTACCCACACTCGCCCATCACTTGACATATCCTACACTCACTATCCATGCTCACTCGACACTTGACCTATCCTACACTCGCTACCCATGCTCACTCAGCACTTGACATATCCTACACTCACTATCCATGCTCACTCGGCACTTGACCTATCCTACACTCACTATCTACGCTCACTCAGCACTTGACATATCCTACACTTTCTACCCACTCTCACTCGGCACTTGACCTATCCTACACTCGCTATCCACACTCACTCAGCACTTGACCTATCCTACACTCGCTACCCACGCTCACTCAGCACTTGACCTATCCTACACTCGCTACCCACGCTCACTCAGCATTTGACCTATCCTACACTCGCTACCCACTCTCACTCAGCACTTGACATATCCTACAATCGCTATCCACGCTCACTCGGCACTTGACCTATCCGACACTCACTATCCATGCTCACTTAGAACTTGACATATCCTACAATCGCTATCCACGTTCACTCGGCACTTGACCTATCCTACACTCGCTACCCACACTCGCTCATCACTTGACATATCCCACACTCACTATCCATGCTCACTCGACACTTGACCTATCCTACACCCGCTACCCACGCTCACTCAGCACTTGACATATCCTACACTCACTATCCACACTTACTCGGCACTTGACCTATCCTACACTCACTATCCACGCTCACTCAGCACTTGATCTATCCTACACTCACTATCCACGCTCACTCAGCAATTGACCTATCCTACACTCACTATACACGTTCACTCGGCACTTGACCTATCCTACACTCGCTATCCACGCTCACTCAGTACTTGATATATCCTACACTCACTATCCACGTTCACTCGGCACTTGACATATCCTACACTCACTATCCAAGCTCACTCAGCACTTGACCTATCCTACACTCGCTACCCACGCTCACTCAGCACTTGACATATCCTACACTCACTATCCACGCTCACTCGGCACTTGACCTATCCTACACTCACTATCCACGCTCACTAAGCACTTGATCTATCCTACACTCACTATCCACGCTCACTCAGCAATTGACCTATCTTACACTCACTATCCACGTTCACTCGGCACTTGACCTATCCCACACTCACTACCCATGCTCACTCGGCACTTGACCTATCCTACACTCGCTACCCATTCTCACTCTGCACTTGACCTATCCTACACTCACTATCGTCACTCGGCACTTGACCTATCCTACACTCGCTACCCACGCTCACTCGGCACTTGACCTATCCTACAAACACTAATCACACTCACTAGGCACTTGACATATCCTACACTCGCTATCCAGGCTCACTCAGCACTTGACATAGCCTACACTCACTACCCATGCTCACTCGGCACTTGACCTATCCTACACTCGCTACCCATTCTCACTCTGCACTTGACCTATCCTACACTCAATATCCTAACTCGGCACTTGACCTATCCTACACTCGCTATCCATGCTTTCTCAGCAATTGACATACCCTACACTCGCTACCCACACTGACTCACCACTTGACCTATCCTGCACTCGCTAACCATGCTCACTCTGCACTTGACCTATCCTACACTCACTATGCACACTCACTCGGCACTTGACCTATCCTACACTCGCTACCCATGCTCACTCGACACTTGACCTATGCTACACTTGCTACCCACGCTCACTCGGCACTTGACCTATCCTACACTCGCTACTCATGCTCACTCGGCACTTGACCTATCCTACACTCGCTACCCACACTCACTCTGCACTTGACCTATCCTACACTCACTATCCTCACTCGGCACTTGACCTATCCTACACTCGCTACCCACGCTCACTCTGCACTTGACTTATCCAACACTCACTATGCACACTCACTTGGCACTTGACCTATCCTACACTTGCTACCCACGCTTTCTCGGCACTTGACCTATCCTACACTCGCTACCCATGCTCACTCAGCACTTTACACACCCTACACTCGCTACCCATGCTCACTCAGCACTTGACCTTTCCTGCACTCGCTAACCATGCTCACTCTGCACTTGACCTATCCTACACTCACTATGCACACTCACTTGGCACTTGACCTATCCTACACTCGCTACCCACGCTCACGCGGCACTTGACCTATCCTACACTCACTATCCACACTCACTCGGCACATGACCTATCCTACACTCGCTATCCAGGCTCACTCAGCACTTGACATAGCCTACACTCGCTACCCATGCTCACTCCGCACTTGAACTATCCTACACTCGCTACCCATGCTTACTCTGCACTTGACCTATCCTACACTCACTATCCTCACTCGACACTTGACCTATCCCACACTCGCTACCCATGCTCACTCTGCACTTGACCTATCCTACACTGACTATCCTCACTCGGCACTTGACCTATCCTACACTCGCTACCCACGCTCACTCGGCACTTGACCTATCCTACACTCGCTACCCACGCTCACTCTGCACTTGACCTATCCTACACTGACTATCCTCACTCGGCACTTGACCTATCCTACACTCGCTACCCACGCTCACTCGACACTTGACCTATCCTACACTCGCTACCCATGCTCACTCTGCACTTGACCTATCCTACACTCGCTATCCTCACTCGGCACTTGACCTATCCTACACTCGCTACCCATGCTCACTCGGCACTTGACCTATCCTACACTCGCTACCCACGCTCACTCTGCACTTGACCTATCCTACACTGACTATCCTCACTCGGCACTTGACCTATCCTACACTCGCTACCCACGCTCACTCTGCACTTGACTTATCCAACACTCACTATGCACACTCACTTGGCACTTGACCTATCCTACACTTGCTACCCACGCTTTCTCGGCACTTGACCTATCCTACACTCGCTAGCCATGCTCACTCAGCACTTGACACACCCTACACTCGCTACCCATGCTCACTCAGCACTTGACCTTTCCTGCACTCGCTAACCATGCTCACTCTTCACTTGACCTATCCTACACTCACTATGCACACTCACTTGGCACTTGACATAGCCTACACTCGCTACCCATGCTCACTCCGCACTTGAACTATCCTACACTCGCTATCCATGCTCACTCTGCACTTGACCTATCCTACACTCACTATCCTCACTCGGCACTTGACCTATCCCACACTCGCTACCCATGCTCACTCGGCACTTGACCTATCCTACACTCGCTATCCACGCTCACTCAGCACTTGACATACCCTACATTCGCTACCCATGCTCACTCGGCACTTGACCTATCCTACACTCGCTACCCACGCTCACTCAGCACTTGACCTATCCTACACTCGCTACCCATACTTACTCTGCACTTGACCTATCCTACACTCACTATGCACACTCACTTGGCACTTGACCTATCCTACACTTGCTACCCACGCTCACTCAGCATTTAACCTATCCTACACTCGCTATCCATGCTCACTCGGCACTTGACATACCCTACACTCGCTACCAACGCTCACTCAGCACTTGACCTATCCTGCACTCGCAAACCATGATCACTCTGCACTTGACCTATCCTACACTCACTATGCACACTCACTCGGCACTTAACCTATCCTACACTCGCTACCCATGCTCACTCGGCACTAGAACTATCCTACACTCACTATGCACACTCATTCGGCACTTAACCTATCCTACACTCGCTATCCAGGCTCACTCAGCACTTGACCTACCCTACACTCACTACCCATGCTCACTCGGTACTTGACCTATCCTACACTTGCTATCCACGCTCACTCAGCACTAGACATACCCTACACTCACTATCCATGCTCACTAGGCACTTGACCTATCCTACACTCGCTATCCACGCTCACTCAGCACTTGATATATCCTACACTTGCTACCCACTCCCACTCGGCACTTTACCTATCCTACACTCGCTATCCACACTCACTCAGCACTTGACCTATCCTACATTCGCTACCCACACTCGCTCATCACTTGACATATCCTACACTCACTATCCATGCTCACTCGACACTTGACATATCCTACACTCGCTACCCATGCTCACTCAGCACTTGACATATCCTACACTCACTATCCATGCTCACTCGGCACTTGACCTATCCTACACTCACTATCCACGCTCACTCAGCACTTGACATATCCTACACTTGCTACCCACTCTCACTCGGCACTTGACCTATCCTACACTCGCTATCCACACTCACTCAGCACTTGACCTATCCTACACTCGCTACCCACGCTCACTCAGCACTTGACCTATCCTACACTCGCTACCCATGCTCACTCAGCATTTGACCTATACTACACTCGCTACCCACCCTCACTCAGCACTTGACATATCCTACAATCGCTATCCACGCTCACTCGGCACTTGACCTATCCGACACTCACTATCCATGCTCACTTAGAACTTGACATATCCTACAATCGCTATCCACGTTCACTCGGCACTTGACCTATCCTACACTCGCTACCCACACTCGATCATCACTTGACATATCCTACACTCACTATCCATTCTTACTCGACACTTGACCTATCCTACACCCGCTACCCACGCTCACTCAGCACTTGACATATCCTACACTCACTATCCACACTCACTCGCACTTGACCTATCCCACACTCACTATCCACGCTCACTCAGCACTTGATCTATCCTACACTCACTATCCACGCTCACTCAGCAATTGACCTATCCTACACTCACTATCCACGTTCACTCGGCACTTGACCTATCCTACACTCGCTATCCACGCTCACTCAGTACTTGATATATCCTACACTCACTATCCACGTTCACTCGGCACTTGACATATCCTACACTCACTATCCACGCTCACTCAGCACTTGACCTATCCTACACTCACTACCCACGCTCACTCAGCACTTGACATATCCTACACTCACCATCCACTTTCACTCGGCACTTGACCTATCCTACACTCACTATCCACGCTCACTAAGCACTTGATCTATCCTACACTCACTATCCATGCTCACTCAGCAATTGACCTATCCTACACTCACTATCCACGTTCACTCGGCAATTGACCTATCCTACACTCGCTATCCACGCTCACTCAGCACTTGATATATTCTACACTAACTATCCACGTTCACTCAGCACTTGATATATCCTACACTCACTATCCACGCTCACTCAGCACTTGACCCATCCTACAATCGCTATCCACGCTCACTCAGCACTTGACATATCCTATACTCACTATCCATGCTCACTCGGCACTTGACATATCCTACACTCACTATCGATGTTCACTCGGCACGTGACCTATCCTACACTCGCTAACCATGCTCACTCTGCACTTGACCTATCCTACACTCACTATGCACATTCACTCGGCATTTGACCTATCCGACACTCGCTACCCACGCTCGCTCACCCCTTGACATACCATACATTCTCTACTCATGCTCACTCGGCAATTGACCTATCCTACACTCGATACCCATGCTCACTCGCCACTTGACCTATCCTACACTCGCTACCCATGCTCACTCTGCATTTGACCTATCCTACACTCACTATGCACACTCACTTGGCACTTGACCTATCCTACACTTGCTACCCACGCTCACTCAGCACTTAACCTATCCTACACTCGCTATCCATACTCGCTCAGCAATTGACGTACACTACACTCGCTACCCACGTTCACTCAGCACTTGACCTATCCTGCACTCGCTAACCATGCTCACTCTGCACTTGACCTATCCTACACTCACTATGCACACTCACTCGGCACTTGACCTATCCTACACTCACTACCCATGTTCACTCGACACATGACCTATGCTACACTTGCTACCCACGCTCACTCAGCACTTGACCTATCCTACACTCGCTACCCATGCTCACCTGGCACTTGACGTATCCTACACTCGCTACCCACGCTCACTCTGCAGTTGACCTATCCTACACTCACTATCCTCACTCAGCACTTGACCTATCCTACACTTGCTACCCATGCTCACTCTGCACTTGACTTATCCAACACTCACTATGCACACTCACTTGTTCTTGACCTATCCTACACTTGCTACCCATGCTTTCTTGGCACTTGACCTATCCTACACTCGCTACCCACGCTCACTCGGCACTTGACATACCCTACACTCGCTACCCACGCTCACTCAGCACTTGATCTATCCTGCACTCGCTAACTATGCTCACTCTGCACTTGACCTATCCTACACTTACTATGCACACTCACTTTGCACTTGACCTATCCTACACTCGCTACCCATGCTCACTCGGCACTTGACCTATCCTACACTCACTATCCACACTCACTCGGCACTTGACATAGCCTACACTTGCTATCCAGGCTTACTCAGCACTTGACATAGCCTACACTCGCTACCCATGCTCACTCCGCACTTGACCTATCCTACACTCGCTACCCATGCTCACTCTGCACTTGACCTATACCACACTCACTATCCTCACTCGGCACTTGACCTATCCCACACTCGCTACCCATGCTCACTCAGCACTTGACCTATCCTACACTCGCTATCCATGCTCACTCAGTACTTGACATACCCAACATTCGCTACCCATGCTCACTCGGCACTTGACCTATCCTACACTCGCTACCCACGCTCACTCAGCACTTGACCTATCCTACTCTCGCTACCCATGCTCACTCTTCACTTGACCTATCCTACACTCACTATGCACACTCACTTGGCCCTTGACCTATCCTACACTTGCTACCCACGCTCACTCAGCATTTAACCTATCCTACACTCGCTATCCATGCTCACTCGGCACTTGACATACCCTACACTCGCTACCCACGCTCACTCAGCACTTGACCTATCCTGCACTCGCTAACCATGCTCACTCTGCACTTGACCTATCCTACACTCACTATGCACACTCACTCGGCACTTGACCTATCCTACACTCGCTACCCATGCTCACTCGGCACTAGACCTATCCTACACTCACTATTCACACTCACTCGGCACTTGACCTACCCTACACTCGCTACCCATGCTCACTTGGTACTTGACCTATCCTACACTTGCTATCCACGCTCACTCAGCACTAGACATACCCTACACTCACTATCCATGCTCACTAGGCACTTGACCTATCCTACACTCGCTATCCACGCTCACTCAGCACTTGATATATCCTACACTTGCTACCCACTCTCACTCGGCACTTTACCTATCCTACACTCGCTATCCACACTCACTCAGCACTTGACCTATCCTACACTCGCTACCCACGCTCACTCAGCACTTGACCTATCCTACACTCGCTACCCACGCTCACTCGACATTTGACCTATCCTACACTCGCTACTCACCCTCACTCAGTACTTGACATATCCTACAATCGCTATCCACGCTCACTCGGCACTTGACCTATCCGACACTCACTATCCATGCTCACTTAGCACTTGACATATCCTACAATCGCTATCCATGTTCACTCGGCACTTGACCTATCCTACACTTGCCACCCACACTTGCTCATCACTTGACATATCCTACACTCACTATCCATGCTCACTCGACACTTGACCTATCCTACACTCACTATCCACGTTCACTCGGCACTTGACCTATCCTACACTCACTATCCACGCTCACTCAGCACTTGACATATCCGACACTTGCTACCCACTCTCACTCGGCACTTGACCTATCCTACACTCGCTATCCACACTCACTCAGCACTTGACCTATCCTACACTCGCTACCCACGCTCACTCAGCACTTGACCTATCCTACACTCGCTACCCAAGCTCACTCAGCAGTTGACCTATCCTACACTCGTTACCCACCCTCACTCAGCACTTGACATATCCTACAATCGCTATCCACGCTCACTCGGCACTTTACCTATCCGACACTCACTATCCATGCTTACTTAGCACTTGGCATATCCTACAATCGCTATCCACGTTCACTCGGCACTTGACCTATCCTAAACTTGCTACCCACACTCGCTCATCACTTGACATATCCTACACTCACTATCCATGCTCACTCGACACTTGACCTATCCTACACTAGCTACCCATGCTCACTCAGCACTTGACATATCCTACACTCACTATCCACACTCACTCGGCACTTGACCTATCCTACACTCACTATCCACGCTCACTCAGCACTTGATCTATCCTACACTCACTATCCACGCTCACTCAGCAATTGACCTATCCTACACTCACTATCCACGTTCACTCGGCACTTGACTTATCCTACACTCGCTATCCACGGTCACTCAGCACTTGACATGTCCTACACTCACTATCCACGTTCACTCGGCACTTGACATATCCTACACTCACTATCCATGCTCACTCAGCACTTGACCTATCCTACACTTGCTACCCACGCTCACTCAGCACTTGACATATCCTACACTCACTATCCACGCTCACTCGACACTTGACCTATCCTACACTCACTATCCACGCTCACTAAGCACTTGATCTATCCTACACTCACTATCCACGCTCACTCAGCAATTGACCTATCCTACACTCGCTATCCACGCTCACTCAGCACTTGATATATCCTACACTCACTATCCACGTTCACTCAGCACTTGATATATCCTACACTCACTATCCAAGCTCACTCAGCACTTGATATATCCTACACTCACTATCCACGCTCACTCAGCACTTGACCTATCCTACACTCGCTATCCACGCTCACTCAGCACTTGACATATCCTATACTCACTATCCATGCTCACTCTGCACTTGACATATCCTACACTCACTATCGATGTTCACTCGGCACGTGACCTATCCTACACTCGCTAACCATGCTCACTCTGCAGTTGACCTATCCTACACTCACTATGCACATTCACTCGGCACTTGACCTATTCGACACTCACTACCCTTGCTCGCTCACCACTTGACATACCCTACATTCGCTACTCATGCTCACTCGGCACTTGAACTATCCTACACTCGCTACCCATGCTCACTCTGCACTTGACCTATCCTACACTCACTATGCACAATCACTTGGCACTTGACCTATCCTACACTCGCTACCCATGCTCACTCGGCACATGACCTATGCTACACTTGCTACCCACGCTCACTCAGCACTTGACCTATCCTACACTCTCTACCCATGCTCACTCGGCACTTGACCTATCCTACACTCGCTACCCACGCTCACTCTGCACTTGACCTATCCTACACTTACTATCCACACTCGGCACTTGACCTATCCTACACTCGCTACCCATACTCACTCTGCACTTGACTTATCCAACACTCACTATGCACACTCACTTGTTCTTGACCTATCCTACAATTGCTACCCATGCTTTCTCGGCAGTTGACCTATCCTACACTCACTACCCAAGCTCACTCGGCACTTGACATACCCTACACTCGCTACCCACGCTCACTCAGCACTTGACCTATCCTGCACTCGCTAACCATGCTCACTCTGCACTTGACCTATCCTACACTCACCATGCACACTCACTTTGCACTTGACCTATCCTACACTCGCTACCCATGCTCACTCGGCACTTGACCTATCCTACACTCACTATTCACACTCACTCGGCACTTGACCTATCCTACACTTGCTATCCAGGCTTACTCAGCACTTGACATAGCCTACACTCACTACCCATGCTCACTCCACACTTGACCTATCCTACACTCACTATCCTCACTCGGCACTTGACCTATCCCACACTCGCTACCCATGCTCACTCAGCACTTGACCTATCCTACACTCGCTATCCATGCTCACTCAGCACTTGACATACCCAACATTCACTACCCATGCTCACTCGGCACTTGACCTATCCTACACTCGCTACCCACGCTCACTCAGCACTTGACCTATCCTACACTCACTACCCATGCTCACTCTTCACTTGACCTATCCTACACTCACTATGCACACTCACTTGGCACATGACCTATCCTACACTTGCTACCCACGCTCACTCAGCATTTAACCTATCCTACACTCGCTATCCATGCTCACTCGGCACTTGACATACCCTACACTCGCTACCCATGCTCACTCAGCACTTAACCTATCCTGCACTCGCTAACCATGCTCACTCTGCACTTGACTTATCCTACACTCACTATGCACACTCACTCGGCACTTGACCTATCCTACACTCGCTACCCATGCTCACTCGGCACTAGACCTATCCTACACTCACTATTCACACTCACTCGGCACTTGACCTACCCTACAGTCGCTACCCATGCTCACTCGGTACTTGACCTATCCTACACTCGCTATCCACGCTCACTCAGCACTTGACATACCCTACACTCACTATCCATGCTCACTAGGAACTTGACTTATCATACACTCGCTATCCACGCTCACTCAGCACTTGATATATCCTAAACTTGCTACCCACTCTCACTCGGCACTTTACCTATCCTACACTTGCTATCCACACTCACTCAGCACTTGACCTATCCTACACTCGCTACCCACGCTCACTCAGCACTTGACCTATCCTACACTCGCTACCCACGCTCAATCGACATTTGACCTATCCTACACTCATTACTCACCCTCACTCAGCACTTGACATATCCTACAATCGCTATCCACACTCACTCGGCACTTGACCTTTCCGACACTCACTATCCATGCTCACTTAGCACTTGACATATCCTACAATCGCTATCCATGTTCACTCTGCACTTGACCTATCCTACACTCGCTACCCACACTCGCTCATCACTTGACATATCCTTCACTCACTATCCATGCTCACTCTACACTTGACCTATCCTACACTCGCTACGCATGGTCACTCAGCACTTGACATATCCTACACTCACTATCCACGCTCACTCGGCACTTGACCTATCCTACACTCACTATCCACGCTCACTCAGCACTTGACATATCCTACACTTGCTACCCACTCTCACTCGGCACTTGACCTATCCTACACTCCCTATCCACGCTCGCTCAGCACTTGACATACTCTACATTCGCTACCCATGCTCACTCGGCACTTGACCTATCCGACACTCGCTACCCACGCTCACTCGGCACTTGACCTATCCTACACTCGCTACCCATGCTCACTCTGCACTTGACCTATCATACACTTACTATGCACACTCACTTGGCACTTGACCTATCCTACACTTGCTACCCACGCTCACTCAGCACTTAACCTATCCTACACTCGCTATCCATGCTCACTCGGCAATCGACCTATCCTGCACTCGCTAACCATGCTCACTCTGCAATTGACCTATCCTACACTCACTATGCACACTCACTCGGCACACGACCTATGCTACACTTGTTACCCACGCTCACTCGGCACTTGACCTATCCTAGACTCGCTACCCATGCTCACTCTGCACTTGACCTATCCTACACTCGCTACCCACGCTCACTCTGCACTTGACCTATCCTACACTTGCTACCCACACTCACTCTGCACTTGACCTATCCAACACTCACTATGCACACTCACTTGGCACTTGACCTATCCTACACTTGCTACCCACGCTCTCTCGGCACTTGACCTATCCTACACTCGCTACCCACGCTCACTCGGCACTTGACATACCCTACACTCGCTACCCACGTTCACTCAGCACTTGACCTATCCTGCACTCACTAACCATGCTCACTCTGCACTTGACCTATCCTACACTCACTATGCACACTCACTCGGCACTTGACCTATCCTACACTCGCTACCCACGCTCACTCGGAACTTGACCTATCCTACACTCACTATCCATACTCACTCGGCACTTGACCTATCCTACACTCGCTATCCAGGCTCACTCAGCACTTGACATAGCCTACACTCGCTACCCATGCTCACTCAGTACTTGACCTATCTTACACTCGCTACCCATGCTCACTCTGCACTTGACCTATCCTACACTCACTATTCTCACTCGGCGCTTGACCTATCCCACACTCGCTACCCATGCTCACTCTGCACTTGACCTATCCTACACTCGCTATCCACGCTCACTCAGCACTTGATATACCCTACATTCGCTACCCATGGTCACTCGGCACTTGACCTATCCTACACTCGCTACCCACGCTCACTCGGCACTTGACCTATCCTACACTCGCTACCCATGCTCACTCTGCACTTGACCTATCCTACACTCACTTTGCACACTCACTTGGCACTTGACCTATCCTACACTTGCTACCAGGCTCACTCAGCACTTAACCTATCCTACACTCGCTATCCATGCTCACTCGGCACTTGACATACCGTACACTCGTTACCCATGCTCACTCAGCACTTAACCTATCCTGCACTCGCTAACCATGCTCACTCTGCACTTGACCTATCCTACACTCACTATGCACACTCACTTGGCACTTGACCTATCCTTCACTCGCTACCCATGCTCACTCAGCACTAGACCTATCCTACACTCACTAGACACACTCACTCTGCACTTAACCTATCCTACACTAGCTATCCAGGCTCACTCAGCACTTGACCTACCCTACACTCGCTACCCATGCTCACTCGGTACTTGACCTATCCTACACTAGCTATCCATGCTCACTCAGCACTAGACGTACCCTACACTCACTATCCATGCTCTCTCGGTACTTGACATATGCTACACTCGCTATCCACGCTCACTCAGCACTTGACATATCCAACACTTGCTACCCACTCTCACTCGGCACTTGACCTATCCTACACTCGCTATCCACACTCACTCAGAATTTGACCTATCCTACACTCGCTACTCACACTCACTCAGCACTTGACCTATCTACACTCGCTACCCATGCTCACTCGGCATTTGACCTATCCTACACTCGCTACCCACCCTCACTCAGCACTTGACATATCCTACAATCGCTATCCACGCTCACTCGGCCCTTGACCTATCCGACACTCACTATCCATGCTCACTTAGCACTTGACATTTCCTACAATCGCTATCTACGTTCACTCAGCACTTGACCTATCCTACCCTCGCTACCCACACTCGCTCATCACTTGACATATCCTACACTCACTATCCATGCTCACTCGACACTTGACCTATCTTACACTCGTTACCCACGCTCACTCAGCACTTGACATATCCTACACTCACTATCCATGCTCACTCGGCACTTGACCTATCCTAAACTCACTATCCACGCTCACTCAGCATTTGATCTATCCTACACTCACTATCCACGCTCACTCAGCAATTGACCTATCCTACACTCCCTATCCACGTTCACTCGGCACTTGACCTATCCTACACTCGCTATCCACGCTCACTCAGCACTTGATATATCCTACACTCACTATCCATGTTCACTCGGCACTTGACATATCCTACACTCACTATCCACGCTCACTCAGCACTTGATCTATCCTACACTCGCTATCCACGCTCACTCAGCACTTGACATATCCTATACTCACTATCCATGCTCACTCGGCACTTGATCTATCCTACACTCGCTATCCATGCTCACTCAGCACTTGACATATCCTAGACTCACTATCCATGCTCACTCGGCACTTGACCTATCCTACACTCGCTATCCATGCTCACTCAGCACCTGACATATCCTATACTCACTATCCATGTTCACTCGGCACTTGACCTATCCTACACACGATACCCATGCTCACTCAGCACTTGACATATCCTACACTCACTATTCACACTCACTTGGCACTTGACCTATCCTACACTCACTATCCACTCTCACTCTGCACTTGACCTATCCTACACTCACTATCCATGCTCACTCAGCACTTGACCTATCCTACACTCACTATCCACGTTCACTCGGCACTTGACCTATGCTACACTTGCAACCCACACTCACGCACTTGACCTATCCTATACTCGCTCTACACGCTCACTCGGCACTTGACCTATCCTACACTCGCTATACACACTCACTCGGTACTTGACCTATCCTACACTCGCTCCTCACACTCACTCAGCACTTGACCTATCCTACACTCACTATACACGCTCACTCGGCACTTGACCTATCCTACACTCGCTATCCACGCTCGCTCAGACACTCTTACATCCTGAAATATTCCAGACCTGCTCTGCTCGTTATAAAAGGGGGTATTAGGTAAACCTCTGGCAAAACCCACAATCACACAGCATGTGATGGGGGCCAAAGCAACTGAGCTGCGGGTAAATCTCAACAGTAACAGTAGAAGCTGTGCTGACTTCTCGTGGGTCAGGTTCAGCAATGACGTGTTTATGGTTTGGCAATGGCAGGAAGTCAAGAAACGCCTCAATAACAGCACCTATAATTGGACTGTACAACCAACATAAGCAAGACAAGCAGGACACTGGTTACGCACGAGAACCCGGACACTTGTATAACCAACTACACCAGTGTAGACTCTTTCGCAAACCAACAGCTACCAATTGCACTCTTAATTCTGACATCACCCCTCCAAGAGGTCATCCAGAGCATTCTTAAGCAATAAGT
Organism: Ambystoma mexicanum; assembly: GCF_040938575.1. Classification (NCBI taxonomy): domain Eukaryota; kingdom Metazoa; phylum Chordata; class Amphibia; order Caudata; family Ambystomatidae; genus Ambystoma; species Ambystoma mexicanum. The sequence continues at coordinate 1,212,349,319 of NC_090936.1, read as the reverse complement.
CATAAGTTGGGCGGCATTACTGAGTCAAGTAATACCCCAGGGCCCATAGTTACAGTCATGTAATGCCTCCCCCGGCTAGGGGCTTATTGCTATTAGTATCTCGAGTGTAATTCCTGGGATACAAATATTTTGGGCGTTGGCAGTGGCAGTTCAGCAACTCAGCTTACCGTCTGCGATGATGCGTTTTCCATTGCATTCGGAAGCTGGAGTTTCTGATGAAAGAATGGCATGGTGCCATTCGTGCAGACACTGCATACCTACGGCGGCCATGTTGGGAGAGGAAATGCTACATACTTCGTGTGGGAATGCAATGGAAAATGTACTCACTTATTCCCATTGTATTCCTGTACAATGTATATGCTAGATAAAAAAGGAGCAAGAGAATGCCACAATGTAAAACATGTTTTACTTTTCAAAAGCACTGTCATACTACTCACCATTGCTGTGAGCTGCTGCTTCCTCTACAGGGAAGGGATTTTCAGGCTAGCAACGCCCACTTTGGGACCAATCGTGGGTGCTGTTGCTAGCATGCGGGGTACTAATTTAAGTTGAAGGCCAACCTCCTGAAATTTCTGGTGCAAGCGGTAAAAAAACATGTTTCATAAAACAAGGGACCCAGAACCTACAAATATTTGACATTCAATGGCCCTCATTAGGACCCAGGCGGTAAGGGGTTTACGCCGGCGTAAACCATGGCGCCCCTTACCGCCTGAGTACGAGTTCCCTTAGCGCCATGGTGATTTTAACGCCTGCTTTTAGCAGGCGTTAAAATCCATGGCGCTAAGGGACCTTGTTGTTAATTACGCCACCGTAATTTACGGTGGCGTAATTAACGGCTTCCCCACTCCCATTATGCCCTATGGGGCCAGAAATGGGAATGGGGAAGGGTAAATGGGGATTGGGGACTTACCGCCCCGCCAACCTCGGAATGGGGCGGTAAGTCCGCCAACCCCCATGGCGGAGTTGGCAGCTTAGCGCCATAGACCATGGTGCTAATAGCGCCATGGTCCTCCGCCAAGGTCCTAATGAGGGCCAATGTAAAAAATTAAATTTTCATAAAAATAGAACACAAAGTCGCTGAGTAAAGTATCAAACAAAAATAGTTACCTTATTACTCAGAGCAAAGTTAGTTTAATAACCAAAATTGCAGCAAACATAAAAACAATCAATGCATTTTTTCATTCTGGAATAGTGATATAAAAACACTTTCTGAACTAAAAGCAAGAGTTATACAAAGTTCCATAGAAGTAGCAACACATTAATAATCAACTTGTCACTAAATATCACAGACATTCTTTTTTACTTCAGGTGAAAGAAAAAACATGTGTGTGTTCATTTAGCAGACACCTAGGGGCCCCATTCCAAGTGCGGCGGTAAGGGATTAACCAGCCGTCCTTAGCGGGAGCCGCTAAAGGACCAGGGAGCTAATAACTGGCCCGTTATTGATGGGCCCGTTATTAGCTCCCTCCCCATTCCCATTGAGCCCTAATGGGGCTCGAATGGGGATGGGGAAGGGTATTTTGAATGGGGATTTACTGGGTCCTCCAAGGTTGGAATGACCCGGTAAGTCCCCATTCAAATAGCCCAGACCCGGACACGAGTTTGGAGGCAGCCAAGGCGCTAATAGCACCATGGCTACCTCCAAACTCGTAATGACCCCCCTAGTCTATACATCACAATGCACAGAGGGCCTCATTCCGAGTTGGGCGGTAAGGGTTAATGGTACCGGTAAGGAGACCAGTGCCGTTAAACCCTTACCTCCCAATTCCGAAGTCCCTTAGCGGGACCCGGAAAGGCCGTGTGGTCTGACCACATGTCCTTTGCGGGTCCCGCTAAGGGACCAGGGTGCTAATGGGCCCCTAATTTACGGGCCCGTAATTAGCACCTTCCCCATTCCCATTGAGCCTTATGGGGGCTCAAATGGGAATTGGGTATGGTTGGTTGAATGGGGACTTACCGGGTCCGCACAGTCCAGAATGTCCCTGTAAATCCCCATTCACCCAGACCGGACACGGACCCGGGTTTGGAGGCAGCCATGGTGCAAATATGCCACCATGGCTACCTCCAAACCTGGAATGAGGCCCACTGACTGATGCAAACCTATGAACGGACTATTCCACCTAAGAGGCTCTAATCAAACAGCAGACAAGAAAGTCAAACCGAGAGCATAAACCATAAATCATCTGTCACTCCACACCCATATCCCAGAAGACAACATAATAATTATTATGACCAATCCAATTCAGTGTACTAACATCTTCTAAAACCCAAGAAGGAGTTGGCCCTACAATTACTTGCAAACGCAACACAAACCTCAGGAACAACCCCTGGCTCCAGGAATTCCAGAAAGGTTTCTTTACCTGTACCATAGGCAGCATTGCCAATACTCCACACAAAAAAGATTTCTATGACAAAAGCGCATATACCTTCCAATACCATGTTCACTGTCTTATATCTTCGATGGGTACACACTGTTGTGCCCTTGCCGCAGGGTCCACATAGACTACACCGAAGCTCAGAATGGCAGAGCATGGTGCAGCCGATTGTAACTATCACCGATGTTCCCAAGTGGCTGTCTCCTTCACCACATCCCGTGTCAGTGATCCGACTGAACTCAAATTGCCTAGCATTGAGAGATTGGAATCCAGTACACAAGGGGCAAGGGGGAATTCAACCTACACCAAGCTGAGGAAAGCTGGATTATACCCTTATACTGCATAGACTATGGACTCAATACAGACAGAGAACTGAAGATCTTTCTGATGGAACTCAATTTTCTCACCCACTTACCAATGACTCTTTCTGTGAGCCTACAATCTCCCATGAGAGGTCCCCCTGCATGCTCCCGACTAGCTGTTTCTTTCTGCTCCCCATTTCCGCACCTTTCCACTGCTGCTGGGCGTTTCAGTCTACTCTTCCCACTTTTGGGACACTGTTGCATGATTCATTCCTTGTCAGACCTGTATCTCTTTGTGACTTGGCTGTGGTCACTTTCCTTAAGGACACCTTTCCCCAGAGAGGTTGGATCAGTGCAATGACACTATTGTATCATTGTGCCTTTGGAGCATTAAGCAATTTAAATAACGCTTAGTCTATTTTGTGTTGTGCTGGTCCCCATCCAGGATTGACTCTTCAGATCATGTTCACTCATTTTATGTCTGGAAACCCGCTGAGATGCCAGAAGTGTTCCTTGTCTCATTTAAAACTATTTATCCCACCTTTTCTATTTGCAGTCTTTTTTCTCTTTTCATGCTATCTCACTGGATTTTGAAACACGTAGTCACCATTTTACTTTCCCCTTTCATGTTCCTACTATCACCTTGAGGAAGCACTACTGCACGAAACACCTTAGTCATTAATTACACCCTTCCTGAAGTTCTCAGGGGAGTGAGACTCTATCATTTCTTATGAACCTCAGAACCACTTAGCAATTGAAAGCCCCCAGTGGCAGCAAGCTGAGTGGGACCAAAGGCACACTAACTCCAGCCATTTATGCAATCATATATTGTTTTGGAATTATGAATGTTGTGTGTGGCTGGGTTTAAATGACTGAATGTTGTTAAATGTTGTCTGTGATCATAATATGAAATATGATTGTATACATGATGATTTGTCATACAGTTTTGTACTTGTTAGAAGCATATATCAAACAGATTTATGCTAATTCCAATGGACTAATTCAATGCATGCACATAACAACGGACAGACCTCAAATCACAGTACTGTGCCACTGTGCTACTGTTAAAAGACGCCAGCCAAATGCAGGCTTTCCACACTCTGTGCAGTGCTCCACAGTACTGTGCCACTGTTAAAAGACGCCAGCCAAATGCAGGCTTTCCACACTCTGTGCAGCGCTCCACAGTACTGTGCCGCTGTTAAAAGACGCCAGCCAAATGCAGGCTTTCCACACTCTGTGCAGCGCTCCACAGTACTGTGCCACTGTTAAAAGACGCCAGCCAAATGCAGGCTTTCCACACTCTGTGCAGCGCTCCACAGTACTGTGCCACTGTTAAAAGACGCCAGCCAAATGCAGGCTTTCCACACTCTGTGCAGCACTCCACAGTACTGTGCCACTGTTAAAAGACGCCAGCCAAATGCAGGCTTTCCACACTCTGTGCAGCACTCCACAGTACTGTGCCACTGTTAAAAGACGCCAGCCGAATGCAGGCTTTCCACACTCTGTGCAGCACTCCACAGTACTGTGCCACTGTTAAAAGACGCCAGCCAAATGCAGGCTTTCCACACTCTGTGCAGCACTCCACAGTACTGTGCCACTGTTAAAAGACGCCAGCCAAATGCCGGTTTGCAACACTCTGTGCAGCTCTCCACAGTACTGCGCCACTGTTAAAAGATGGCAGCCAAATTCTGGCTACCCACACTCTGTGCAGTGCTCCACAGTACTGCGCCACTGTTAAAAGACGCCAGCCAAATGCCGGTTTACAACACTCTGTGCAGCGCTACACAGTACTGCGCCATTGTTAAAAGATGCCATCCAAATGCTGGCTACCCACACTCTGTGCAGCGCTCCACAGTACTGCACCACTGTTAAAAGATGGCAGCCAAATTCTGGCTACCCACACTCTGTGCAGTGCTCCACAGTACTGCGCCACTGTTAAAAGATGCCAGCCAAATGCTGCCTACCCAAACTCTGTGCAGCACTCCACAGTACTGCGCTACTGTTAAAAGATGCCAGTCCAAATGCTTGCTACCCACACTCTGTGCAGCGCTCCACAGTACTGCGCTACTGTTAAAAGATGCCAGTCCAAATGCTGCCTATCCACACTATGTAGAGCACTCCACAGTACTGTGCTACTGTTAAAAGATGGCAGTCCTGACAAATGCTGGTTACCCCCACTCTGTACAGCACTCCACAGTGCTGCGCCACTGTTAAAAGATGCCAGCCAAATGCTGGCTTGCCAAACTCTCTGCAGCGCTCCACAGTACTGCGTCACTGTTAGAAGATGCGCTACCCACACTCTGTACAGCACTCCACAGTACTGCGCACTGTTAGAAGATGCCAGCCAAATGCAGGCTACCCACACTCAGTACAGCACTCCACAGTACTGCGCTACTGTTAAAAGATGCCAGTCCAAATGCTGGCTACCCACACTCTGCAGAGCTCTCCACTGCTCTTGAGATAAGTCTGTGCTTTAAAGAATAAAATAAACAAATAAAACATATGATGAGCATTAAAATATAGTGGCCCTCATTACGACCCTGGCGGAGAGGGGTTTACGCCAGCGTAATGCATGGCGTACCTCTCCACCAGATTAGGACTTTCCGTAGCGCCATGGTGATTTTTACGCCCGGATTTTCCGGGCGGAAAAATCCATGGCGCTACGGGTCCCCTCGTTAATTACGCCACCGTATTCTACGGTGGCGTAATTAACGCCTTCCCCACTCCCATTATACCCTATGGGGCAAAAATGGGAATGGGGAAGGGTAAATGGGGATTGGGGACTTACCGCCCCGCCAAGGTCGGAATGGGGCGGTAAGTCCGCCAACCCCCATGGCGGAGTTGGCAGCTCTGCGCCATGGTCCATGGTGCAAATTGCACCATGGACCTCCGCCAGGGTCGTAATGAGGGCCAGTGTGTTTTATAACATACCATGTCATGAAGCGTGTGTATGTTTAACATTCTATCTTGTTATTTCTGTTGCCTGGAAAATGGTGGACTGGCTCCATTCTTTGAATAGGTGTTTGATCGTTCTCATGTGGTAGGCTTTCTTAATCACTACCTGTTCCTCTCGCCACCCATCTGCTTCAACAGCCGCGTACCCTGCTTGAAAGGCTGCACATGCAAGACCACGCACAGGGGTTTGAGGGTGATGGGCAGGCATGCATTTTTGGACCCATCTGTTTATTTATTTATTTTTACATTTGTAAAGCGCAAAAAACCCACAGGCATCGAGGCGCTGTCCACAGGTGGGAGCCTCAGCCCTGCTGATGTTTCAGAGGATCTGATCGCACTGGTTCTCACTGCGACAAAGGCCTGCACCAGAAGCGGGGCATGATGGGGGCTGTGGCGGGAACCTTCTCTGCCCCGCCCTTTGACCTAGCATTCTGTAGCGGGTGGAGGCAGCCAGCCCTCTTGGCCTCCTCACAATCTACCCCAAGGGTCAGGCTAGGGACTTTGTCACGCCAGACCCGCACAGCTCTTGGCAAATCCCAGAGATCGTTCTAGAAGTGGAATTTGAAAGAGTGAGTACCTTTGAGGAAACCATGAATACATGCAAATGGAACATGTGTTGCCTGTGAAGTGGAATCATGGTTGAGTGCAGGAAGAGGAGTCAGGGCGACATGTCATCTAGCCAAGCAAGCCCCATATGCTACAAGTCTAGGCAGGCCTTCAAATGAGGAGGAGAAAGGGCACAGGGATTTAATTGGAATCAAAAGTGCAGAATTGGACAGGCATCTCCCTAACATCACCTGGCAGCTGCGGTAATTGCAAATTATACATGTAATGTCTCGGTCTGCAATTGAAACGAATGCATTATGGACTATGCCACAGCGCTGCGCATTAAAACACAAAAGGCGATTCATTTGACTCACGTGATCATTTGAGGTGGAAAGAAGTCAAGCAGGCAGAGATTCTCGCTGCCCTGGAGCAGGGGCTGGGTGATTGCATATGCCACGAGCTGGCGCTCGCGCCCTTCAGTGTTTCCATCTATCCCAGCCACGTGATCATTGGAAGGTTTCAACCAGGAATATTAGTTTCTAAAATGGATTCCATGGGCCTCATTACGAGAATGGAGGTAATGAAAAAAGGAAGGCGGAATGGTAATACCGGCATCGTTAATGGGTCTGGGGCATTACGACCCGACAACCCGTCAATACCGACACCGCCCGTACCGTGCCCCCTCATACCGGCATGGGTGCGTACACGTGCCCCTTTGGAGAGTAAATACTGGGATGCCGGTAATAGGAGGACATCACAACACACGTGGGCATGCAAATACCGGCATCCCGAAGGTGGTAATTAGGGCCTGCACGATGGCGGCCATACAGGCATCGCGGACCACCCGTAAACAGCAACCTGCAGTTAAGGCAAATGCCACAGGTGCACACAATCACCACAGGTGGAGTCAATGGAGCCTGGCCCAGTATAAAATGAGTACACCCACACACCACACCCCTTCCTACACCAAAATGCTACCACTAGCTGTTGCAATCATGGCGCTAGAGGACATGCCTGTACTGCTACAACTACAGCAACTACAACAACAACTACAGCAGCAGCAACAGGCAGCACAGAGGAGACGCAGGAGGAGAAAGAGGGTGAGACAGGCCCAGCAATTACCACCAGTGCAGCCAGTAGTACCTCGTAGGCAGCCACCAATCCCTCGCATCAGACCCTGTACATTCAATCTAACCCCTGACCAGATCCATACCCTGTACCGGTTGGACCGGGACACCATCACCACCATAGTGGACATGATAGGCAACGACATTGCCAGCCCCATAGAAATACACACTGCTATCCCCCCGCTACTAAAGGTGGTGCCTGTGCTCCACTTCCTGGCCACAGGCACCTACCAGCACACACAGTGGGGCAGCTGCATGGCATTTCGCAACCACTATTTTCACGCATGCTGAACCAAGTGCTGGATGCCCTCCTGAAGCACGCTAGCACCCACATATACCTACCATGGACTGCCCAGGAGATAGCAGACACCAAAGTAGGCTTCCATGCACTGGCAGGCATGCCCAATTGTGTTGGTGCCCTGGACTGCACCCATGTGGAATTGGTAGTCCCCCATGCCGTAGAGGCGGTGTACCGCAATCGCAAGCAATAGCACTCCATCAATGTGCAGATGGTATGTGACTTCAGCAAGATCATCACACATTACTGCGCCCAATTTCCCAGATGAACACATGATGCCATGGTGCTGTGCAACTCCACGCTACCCTGTCACAGGGAGCGACATGCTGGACCTAGCTGCTTGTTGAGTTGCCCATGGCAGTGCTTTGGGGTAGTGATGTGTTGGGATGCATACTCCACCTGGGTGGGAAAGGAGGGGGTTATGCATGCTCCACCTGGGTGGGAAGGGGGGATGCATGGTCCACCTGGGTGGGAAAGGGGGGATGCATGCTCCACCTGGGTGGGAAGGGGGAGATGCATACTCCACCTGGGTGGGAAAGGGGGGATGCATGACCACCTGGGTGGGAAAGGGGTGGGGGTGCATGCTCCACCTAGGTGGGAAGGGGGAGATGCATACTCCACCTGGGTGGGAAAGGGGGGATGCATGACCACCTGGGTGGGAAAGGGGGGGGCGCATGCTCCACCTGGGTGGGAATTGACGGTGAGTGGAGAATGCACGCAGAGCTAAACACTCCTGACCTGAACTTCCCAACCCGAACATGAAACATCACTGGCACACATTTGACCAATTACGTATATAAATGACAACATGTAAGACGCACAACCTGGCCACCATGGGTATGTCAAACAATGCATGACTGAACAGGATTGCAACTGTGCCAATGTGGCTAGTGTGACCATGCACAGTGTAGTATACACAGCAGAAATGGGAGGCAAAACATAGTCCTACAACCACAGTACATCCGCATCAGCATGCATGATTTCACCCTGCATCATCTGTACGATGCCATCCAGATTACCACACCATATTGCAGTATAGAATGCATCTAACCAATATTCGTGCATACCTACAGGGACATGTGCAGGTCGACAGCAAATAGCTGTGTATCTGAAGGTGGCAGCTCAGAGTGACTCACCTAGACCTATCTGTATTTGCTTGCAGGTGATGGAGGATATCCCTTGAAGCGGTGGCTACTTCCCCTGTGCAGAACCTGCAGAACAGCCATGAGGAGGAGTACAATCGTGTACGTACCCGTACCCGTGTAGTGATTGAGCAGACCTTTGGCCTGTTGAAGGCGCGGTTCCGCTGCCTTAGCAGGTCTGGTGGAGCGCTCCTCTATGCGCCTGAGAAAGTGGGAAAGATCACCATGGCCTGTGTCATGCTGCACAACATGTGCGTTCGGAGAAATGTACCACTGCCACCTGACATTGACATGCATGCACCGGGTGAGGATAATGAGGGTGAAGATGGAGGGGAAGTAGCACCCCTGCCACTACGTGATACACAGGATGGCCGTGCAGTATGCCAATCACTGATTGACGGATACTTCTGACCCACAGAGACGTTGATAAATGTGTGTCAGTGACACATTGTACACTGTGTCCATGTGGACATGTACACAGGGAATGTGTGGAGTTGGGCACTGTACACCGTCATTAATTAAATGGATACACACGAAATGAACAATGTCCAGCCATTGAATGTTTTTTAACACAACGGGTGTATTGATAACAAGTGGAGAAAGTGCAACCCCCACCCCAATCCCCCAGTAAACTCCCTAAACCCCCCAGTGAACTCCCAAAACACCCCAGTGAACTCCCAGAACCCCGCAGTGAACTCCCAAAACACCCCAGTAAACTCCCAAAACCCTGCAGTGAACTCCCCCTAATTCACCCGTTCAACACCACCACCATCTGAGCCACTCCCATAGTTCCCCTACACTATTTCCTGGACTTCTTGCTGTCCGGGGGCAGCATTTCAGTGTGCCTCGCACTACGTCTTGTTAGACGCACAGGGCTGGAGGGTGCTGAGGAAGTGGGGGCAGAGGAAGCGGGTGTGGTGAATGGGGTGGAAGCTGTGGGGATTTCCACAGCTGGTGCAGGTTGTGCCTGCTGCATGTGCATCAGGATGGAAGTGCGGACCTGCGTGATGGCCCCCAGACTGTCTCTCATCAACGATGCTGAGGCATTGACGGCGGCAGTGTTCGCCTTTTTGGCGGCTGTGGTTGCTGCTATGGCCTGGGCTATCCCACACCTCGTGTCCTCCCCATCGGCCACATATTGTCTGAGCAGGTCCAACATGGAGTCATGTCTGGCCTCCACCCTCCCTAGCCGTGCCTCAAGGTCGTTGGTGGGAGCAGCAGTGGTCGAGGGTGCAGTGACCGGGCCTGCAATGGCAGTGCTATCCTTGTGGAGGCTGCTGAGGTCAGAGTCATGCAGCTGTCACAATGCCTGCCCCCAGAAATCAGGAGCAGACCTGTCTGCCCAGAGTACTGGCATCCATTGGGACCTATAAGGCCCTAAAGGATTGCCTAAGGGATTCCTGGACTCAGTCCCGGCGCCATTGGCACCAGGCTCATATTGCCTTTTTCAGGCAAATCAGGGCATCAAGTGGAAAAACCATGTACAGGCCACCTTGGGCTTCTTGAAGGGATTACTTTATTCAAGGGACTATTTCCTTGGGTGTGGTACTGGGACTACTTTACCTGGAAACTACTTTTGGATGGCAATTTAAACCACGCCCGGAGAACAGACCATGCTTCGAGTTATTCTGCACTCCTGCAGCGTAACGCTCACCGTGCCTGCAGCTCCAGTATCCAGTCCTTGGCCACGCCCGTCTTGTTCTTCATGATCCGAACCTGCAAAGGAGAAAAGGAAAGCAGATTAGAACAAGAGCCTTACCATTCGCCATAGCAATCATCCAGGATTCGCCGCACCTGCAAGAAAAGGAACTCCAATTACTGCGCTACACAGTCAGCATCAGCGCCAGGGAGTACTCACCGATGCTCCATTAATCCATGCAATCCATCGAGGCACGCAGACCAGATCGCCGCTCAGAGCATCCGCACCTGCAAAAGATAAGAATGTTTATAGGTGAGCTGCGCCTTGCTAAAGACATTCGACCTCGCACCGCAAGACACTTACCTGAGGAAATACTCGCTCGAGGTCTCACAAGTCACCATCATACGCCCCTTGCTCTAGAGAAGTACCGCACTGGCAGAATAAAGAAGAGGACAATTGATTAATGACACGAATTAATAATATCGCCTGCTAAGACTTTTGCTTGGTGCAAATACTGAATCTTACCTTGGCACTACCTCGTTTCTTTCAGAGAAGAGACACCTGTTTTAGACAATTCTGCAAGAGGAAGAAACATAAAGAAGAGGTACAAGAGTGAACTATAAGACAACCTGAACTCTAAAGCATTGCATGCTACTTTGGATTTGCAAAAGACTTACCTCTGAGTCATTGTTGTCTGGAACTCTGCCATAAGATTAAGGGATCAGTGAAGTTAACTGGATTCCAAGTTCAGCGCATCCCTGCATTCGGACGCAGGATGGAGAGCCCATCCTTCTCAACAATAAGGTGAGACATAATTAGGGGAACACAAGGTGGTTACAGAAGCAGAAGTTAAACCTCCTTCTAGCGGTCGGCTAATTTACCATTTTACCACTCCAGGAAAATCCTCCTACGTGCCAGACAGACGAAACTAAGAGGGCAAGTGCAGTCGCTCCTCACTACATTACGAGTCACATTGGTGGAGACCGTTGCAATCCAGCTGCTTTTTCCGCGCCCCTGTGGAACCCAGGTGAGCGTAACAGCAGCAGGGGATCCGCACTGCTGCAGGTGGGTGAGGGCTGAATGTGGGGTGGGGGGTGGGCGCGGAGCTTGGGGTGCGTGTACATGGCACATGGGTCAGTACATCCCAGTCCACATCCTCCTCCACTGGGGTAGCAGTGTTGCTCAGTGGGTCAACAGCCTCACCTACCACTGATGTAGCCAGCTCAGGGTCCACGATGTCAGGCGCCCTGGGTGTTGGTGTGGGCTGCAAGGCTGCCCCGGAGGTGGTGTTGTCGGTGGCCGTTGTCTTTGGCCAGGACTTGGATGCCCTTGTGGTAAGATCCTCGCTGGCATCTTCTCCAGCCGTGCCTGAGGGGTGGAAGAGATGCAGGGCATCAGTGATGGTGTTACATGCTAGATGCATTATATGGTGCTGTGGAGTATTACATTTATCATACATTCATATCTTACAGCTGTGTCACACAGGGAGTATGAAGGGGCATTTTGGCGTTTGATGCATGGCAGGTCGCATGCCGTTGTTTTGGGGTTTGTGTGATGTATTACATGGGCACGGTCCATGTGTGTTGTCTGTGTGTTGGTAATGGGATTCTCACTGAGCATGCATTTCAGTGTGGCAGGGTTTGGCCCTCCATCTGCACAAGGATATGTTCATGTGTGTGTTGGGACATGCATTGCCTTGCCTAGGCTCTCTTCCACATCACTTGTGCTACGTCATGGTTTCCCCTACAGGGATCTGCAGGGTCACTCACCTTCATCTGCAGATGTTGCGACACCTGTCTCCATCTCCCCAAATCCCTCGATGGACTCCATCTGAATGAATGTGCTCGCAGTCTCCTCCCAGGTTGTCAGTTTGGCAGGTGAGTAGGGACCCGAGCCTGTGACCATGGCCTCCCTCCTGTTGCTGGCCAGGATATTCCGAACCCTGAGGCAGAGGTAATCCCACCTCTTTTTGCAGTCCTTCACTGTCTGTGGGGTGGTGCCGACAGCCGACACCTTGCGGGCTACCTCCTCCCAGATTTCTTTTTTGCACTGCTGCACCTCGCTCTTCAGGTTCTGCAAGTTGATATCGTCTGTATATGCTGCAACAGTGTCTGCCAGCATGTTGAGTTCTGCATCTGAGAAACGCTTTTTGCGCAGGCGGGAGGTTGTTTTACGGGTAGCCTTCGACATGGTGAAGGGATTGGCACTGGCCTCTCCTGAATGCAACTGGTGGTTTGGGAGGATGGCAATGGATTGTGTTTTTAAAGATGGCCGCCACAGCATTTCCCATTCCGACGCAATGACGTTACTTCCGGGTCCGGTATTACGAGGGCGGTATTAGCATGTTGTTATTACCGGGTCGGTATGAAGGAGCTCCTCCTAGGCGGAGGCGGTATCGGTGGGTCCCGTGATAGCACTATCGGGGGGTTGGAGGGCCTTTAGCGGCATGCCGGTATGGCCATTACCGGCATGGGGGTTCGCGCGTTCTCGCGCACTTGTAATCACCTGCTATTAGCTGAGTCATATGAGCACGGACCCGCTAGTACCTCCATGCCGGTAATGAGCCTGTTTTTACCACGCTCCTCGTAATGAGGCCCCATGTCTTGTGAACTTAGAGTTAAATGTGCACTTGACCCAGAGACAGGCAGACCCAGTCACCAGTAGTACTGTCCTCTGGGACGTACATAGTTACTCAATTCTATGTTAAGACCAGAGGCGAGCATTATGCTTCAACTTTAATTCTTTTTTTTAAACTTTTATTTTTATTGGCAGAGGTTCACAAGGTACAAACATCGGGGCAACATGCATATGAATCATGTGGATCGTGGAGCTGCTTACAGGCCACTTTATCATCATTACAACAGTGATTGCAATATTTTACAAATAAAGGAGGAGACCAAAGGAGATCACAGTGCATGAGTGGAGGCCGGGGACAGACAAGACCCTGACGCGGCTCCGGACTGAGTGTTGAGATATGTGGTGAATTCACTCCAAATGTTCTTGGGACGAGATTGGGCCGGCAGCATAGCCAAGTAATCCTCCTCGCAGTTCCGTGACCATGTGAGCAGGCCCAACCATCTCTGAGGGGTCGGGGGAGAGGAACACCTCCAATTCTGGAGTATACACTTCTTGGCAATCATGCAACTTATATTTAAAAACTTTTTCAGGCGCTTAGTTTCCTCAGTGCTCCAAATCCCAAACAAAACTGCCAGAGGATCGGGATCAATAGTGGTTTCAATTATTGCATTAAGTGTTTTTATGACCCCTTCCCAGAAATCGGACAGCTTATGACAGGTCCAGAACATATGTAGGTGATCAGCATCTGCGGCCTTGCAGCGCGGGCAGAGGCGCACCCCGGAACGAGCAGACCCAGAAGTCCTGTGCGGTGTATAATATAGCCTATTAAGGAGTTTATACTGCATGGCCCGAAAGCGGAAGTTGAGGGAGACTTTTTGGGTGTGAAGACACATGCTTTCCCACAACTCATCAGGTATCTCTAGGCCCAGTTCGTCTGCCCATTTGTTTCGCGCTCCGAGAACCGGAGCAGAGGAGGCATCCTGCAGGATATGATACAGTGATGAGACAACACCCCGTGCACCGCCCGAGTTAGCGATGTACGCTATTGCCGGGTCGTCCGGGGGTTCATCGGGGAAGGAGGGCCACATAGTGCGGAACGCAGCGCAAAGCCTGTAGTATTGAAGAGTCTCTAAGGGAGATTTAGTGTGACCCAGCCTCCAAGTCTGGGGATCTATAAATTTGCCCTCTGGATAGAAGTCAGACAATGCCCTGTAACCCAGAGCCTCCCAGTGGCGGGTCAAGGCAGCGTCCAGCGTGGGCTCCAACCCCGGAAAGGCCCACACGGGCAGCCACCTGTAATACGGGGAGGTCCCAGCTGATGGACTTAGTATGTGTGTCCAAGCGAAAAAGGTCGCGGCAACGGGGTCAATGGGGGAGTCCGGAGCATAATGTCGGTGCAGCACTAGGGTCATTAGATTAATACCCGAGGATGCCAACCGTTCCAGCTTGACATGAGGGCGCACTGGGGCGCCAGGGTACCAGTGAGTGGCGTGCTGGGCTTGGGCCGCAATCCAATATATAGCAAAGTCAGGAGCAGCAATACCCCCACGTCTGTATGAGAGTGCCATGTCAGTCCACTTCTTGCGTACCGCACCAGAGTGCCAGAGGAATTGTGCGCAGAGCGTGTGAAGCTTAGTGAAGTATGCCCTCCCAGGCCATAAGGGTATGTTACTAAAGGTGTACAGGAGCTTGGGGAGGAGAATCATTTTAATCAGGGACAGTCGTCCCGCAACGGACAACTGAAGAGTGCGCCATCGTGAGATTTTAGCCTCAACTGTCTGCGCTACCGCAGAATAATTATCGGTAAGTAGGGTGGGTTTAGTGAGGGATACATGTACTCCCAGGTATTTAATGCCGTTAGGGGCCCAGCGCAGAGGATATTCGGAAATGGGCTGTGTGGTAGATTTAGTGAGCGGGAAGATCTCCGACTTGGAGTAGTTGATCGTAAAGCCGGAATGGGTGCCAATGCGAGTGATGTCTCTCAATATGGGATTGAGGTGAGTTGTGGGATCTCTGATGTAAAGTAGGACGTCGTCTGCATATAGGGATATAATTTCAGGCTCCTCTATCAATCTTATTCCCTTACGAGAGTGTCTTGAACGTACATAGTCCGCCATCGGTTCTATCGCCAATGCGAAGAGAATTGGAGAGAAGGGACAACCCTGACGGGTGCCTCTAAATAGCGTGAAGATCTCAGATGTTAGTGAGTTAACTCGAACGCGCGCCACGGGGGACGTGTACAATAGTCTAATAAACCCTATCATGTTTGGGCCAATACCCATTGTCTCGAGGACCAGCCACATGTATTTCCAAGAAACCATGTCAAAGGCTTTCTGGGCGTCCAACGTAACCGCTACAGCCTGGGCGTCCTGATCTATGCGGGACATGACATTAAACAATCTCCTGATATTATGGGAGGTGGACCTGCCCGGAACGAAGCCCGCTTGGTCCTCATGCACAAGGTGCGTCATGATTGGCAAAAAGCGGTTGGCAATGATTTTAGCAAAGATCTTTGTGTCAAGATTCATGAGGGAAAGGGGTCTGTATGACCCGCACTCATCTTCAGGCTTACCCGGTTTGAGCAACACCGTGATTACCGCTTCACGCATGGAGGGGGGAAGGATGGAGGCCTGGAGTGCCTCGTTCCATACCTCAAACAGCCGAGGGGCCAGAACGGCTATGTGCTCCTGGTAAAAGTCGGCGGTGAGCCCGTCAGGGCCAGGCGCCTTGCCTTTGGGCAAGTCAGAGATGGACGACACTATCTCGGCTAGCGTGATCGGGGAGTCTAATTTGTCCCTAGTCTGTTGGGAAATTTCTGTAGTGGGGATCTGCCCGAGGAGCTCGCGTATATGTTGCTTAGTGTGTTCTGCGGGCTGGGAATAAAGGGAGCTATAAAACTCAGTGAATGTCTCTAGTATTTTAGGGTCCGCCCACTGAGCGTCGCCATTTCGGTCTTTGATGGAGGAGATCTGTGTACGGCCCATTTCCCCCCTCACAAGAGTTGCTAGCGTTTTCCCAGGTCTGTCGCCCTCCCCATACCTCCTGGCGGCCTGAGGGCGGCTGAAATAACGGACTTCGGAGGTGGCCAGTGTGTTATATACTTGGAGTTCATCCGAGATCTGGGCAAGAATGGAGGGGTCAGAGCTGGTAGTGTTACGTTGCTCAATTTGTTTCAATTTGATCTCAGATTGCCCCAGAGCAGCCCTAATGGCCTTCAGCACCCCGGCCTCCCGGGAGATGGACATGCCCCTTATATATACCTTGAAGGCCTCCCACCTAACCGTGGCGGTCGTGTCCTGAAGTGAGTTAAGTTCAAAGAATGACCCGATATCAGCTAGTATTTCGGCCTTGAATACGATGTCTTTTAGGGCCTCAGACTTAAAGCGCCAAGTGCTGACTGTTGGAACAGGAGTGCCCAGTCTCAGGGACAGTGTGATTGGAGCGTGGTCCGAGAGCGTGCGGGCCAGAATGCCCGCCCCCTCCACCCCGCCCACCACCTCGCCGGAGACCAAGAATCGATCTATCCTGGACGAGCTATCATGCACAGATGAATAGTAAGTGTATTCGCGTTTCTGGGGATAAAGAGTTCTCCAGGCGTCACACATGTTGAGAGACTGCATATGGCCACGAAGCCTACGCGCCGCGTGAGACAGTGCCCTAGGACCCGTGGCCGTTCTGTCTAGGACAGTGTCCGATATAAGGTTCAGATCCCCTCCCCATATAATATGCACCCCCACGAAACCCAGAAGTATGGTGGCTATTGTGTCAAAGAATTCCGGTGAGTCCACGTTGGGACAGTAGGTGTTGACAAGCAAATATTCCTTATTGACTAGTGTGCAGTGTAGTATAACGTAGCGACCCTCAGGGTCGATGTAGCTTTTGTGCAGTCCAAACTTAATTGATTTGTGGATAATCGTGAGGACACCCCTAGATTGCGTGGAATAGGAAGTGAAAAATCTGACGGGACCCCATGACGGGGCAAGTGCCCTTGGTATCAGTCCATTGGAGTGTGTCTCCTGCAGGAGCAGGATCCTAGAGTTATGCCTATTGGCATACGCCATGATCTTGCGGGCTTTGGTGTGGTTGCTCAACCCCTGAACATTCCAGGACATTATGACAGTAGGCATTTCAGTTGTAGCCATCTTCAACCGCAATATCCATCCTCAATGAACATCCCAACCCAAATGACCGTGTGGGCTCCCATAGTAAAAACAGCATGCGCGCTTGTGCCAACTCAGGATGCGCCTCGCGAAACCTCGTGTGCCTTTTTGAGAAACAGCCCCCTTCCCACCCCCCACCCGCACCACTAACCGTGAATCAGCAGTGTAAACATCACCCTCCCTTAGCAACACGCAGATAGGCCAACCCCAACCTGGTCAGCACTTCCCCAAGGCCCAACGGGGCCAACACATTCAAGCAAAACAGAAAGGAACAGTGCAATCGCAATGGGGTGCGCCGTTGCCACGCACTAGCACGCTTAGAGCCAACGGCTCTGTTGCCAAACGAACAGTAGCGGTGGACTTCTAGCGCAAGCCCCCGCCCGCAGAGCGGGAACTCAGGGACCGCGCACGAGCCCCTGCGGTTCCGCAACTACCAGACCAGTGTCGACAGTCATATAGCCTCCACCCCATGTGTCCCCAGAGTGGGGAACTGGGACGGTCTCAGAGAGGTGGAAGTCTCGTAGTTGTGCCATTGAAAGAGGAAAACATAACAGTAGGGCAGCAAAATATTACAATATTGGCCTCATGTAGAGCATCATTTAAGCCCCAAGGAGGATAAGAGCCTGAACCTTGCGGCCCAGGCAGTCAGCGGGTACGTAGACCATCCCAGTGAGAAATTGTAATTACAGAGTCAGCAAATGCAGCCAATAACCCCACTCCACAACACCCAGTCAATTTTCATCAGCAATGTCATCACCAGGGCCCTGAAGCGGTATCTGCATCTCAACAAATTTTGCCGCCTCTTCAGGGATAGTAAAGAAATAAAGTTTGCCCCTGTGGGTGATTTTGAGTCTGGCAGGAAATAAAATGGCATATGGGACTTTGCGCTCCCTAAGCATCTTCTTGACGCCAAGGAACTGACGCCTCTCCTGCTGCACAGACATTGAGAAATCCGGGAAGATTCGGATAGTGTTAGCCTCCAAGCGCAGCTCACCCTTCTCACGTGCCAGGCGGAGGATGAGGTCCCTGTCCCGGTAATTGAGAATCTTGGCTATAATGGGCCTGGGGCTATCGCCAGGCCTGGGACGCGGGGACAGGGCCCGGTGAGCTCGCTCAACAGTGAAGTAAGGGGAAAGATCCGGGTCACCAAGCAAGTCCTTGAGTAGACGTTCGACCGCCTCCTCCATTCGACCCTTCAGGGCGGTTTCAGGGACCCCAATAATGCGTAGGTTGTTTCTGCGGGAGCGGGATTCCAAGTCGTCGCATTTGGCCTTTACGTTCTTCATGTCGCGCGATAAGGCAGCCACAGTGTCCTGTAGTATGTGTATCACATCGTCATTGGTTGATATCCGGTTTTCGGCCTCCGTAATTCTGGAGCCAGCCTGATCGACGCGTGTTTTGAGTGAGGCCACGTTAGCATTGATGTCGTCAAGCTTTTCATGAAAGGAGGCAAAGTTTTTGGCCATCGATTCCATCATGGCAGTAAAATCGGGAGACGCAGCCCCGGGACTCAGCTCGGTATCAGGTTCCTCCGGCGTAGTTGACGCGTGGCCCACTTCGGATCGAGGGACCGCCTTTGTAAATTTGTCCATGGCCCCCCCTGGCGCCACTCTTGGAGCGATTCGACATGATCGGTAGCAGAGAATGAGAGGGGGTGATGACAAGATGAGAGTAGCCAGTTACGGCAGCACAGAGCTGCTACGGGCACGAAGGAGGCGGCCAAGCAGGTCTCGGTCGGTTCAGTCGCCGAGCCGGGAAGTGAGGAGACCATGCGTGTGGAAGTTCCAATTGTTTACGAGATGTAGGGCTTGCCAGAGGGACCAGCAGCCTCCCCAGTGCAGTCCCTGTGGTGGTCTCCAACAGAGGGAGCAGCTTGCAGTCCAGAAGAGATTGGGGTGCTGAGGGGGTGGGGTATGGAAGACGGGGTCACCCGTCTGCGCAGTTGAGGTGTTGCGGAGCCGGAAAGGACGGCCCGGTGCGATGTAGTCTACAGCTTGTGGTGAGACTGCCCAGTGTGATGAAGAGTGAGTGGGGCCAGGTATAGGGGGTCCGCAAACATGAGACAGCTGGGTGTGGTGCAGGTCACTCACCCGACAGGATGAGGTACAGTGTTCCATCAGGGCAACCCAGCCTCGAGAGCGGGGTGAGGCCCCAATGCAGCGGTGCGGTGAAGGAAGACCCCCGCAGGGAGGGCTACGCACCCCGAGGCAGTAGGGGCCCACCAGCAGAATGGACAGTGCACAGGGTGTCTGGGCCTCAGCAGGCCATCACCCATGGGGCGAGACGCGATGAGAGCACGGGAGACACAGATGGCGGCCGCCCCCGATCCTCACCTCAAGATCGCCGCGTCCTCCACTCAGGCGCCGCAAGTTCGACCCAGGCAGGGCCGTCACACCGAAAGGGCCCGCCAGCAGCCCCTCAATCGCAGAGGGAGGGGCCGCAGATCCGTAGGCCGCCTCTAGGATCCGCAACGGCGGCGAGCGACGGGTTCCACCGCGGCAACACCCCCCGTAGGCCCGCACCCCACTCAGCCCCCACTCCCGGCCGCAGCCAAGCAGCCGGCGCGGTACCGATCTCCCACGGGAGGGGCGGGCAGGCGGAGACGACAGGGGCGCCAGTCCAGGCACAAGCACGAGCCAGCAGCGATGGGGACGGCGGCGGGCACCCGCTCGAGCCGCGGGGCACAAGGGATACGTCCAATGGCCCAGGGCCGCGCCGCCGCCCGCGTAGCACGAAGGTAGATCAAGGGCACCCGGTGTCCGATTTCCTCCGGGATTCGGCGTGTGGAAAGCTCACAGCAGCAGCTGTAATTAATCCGAGGCAGGGGTACAGGATCAGGCACGGAACCGCAGATGTAGCCGGATAGAAGGCGGCTAGGCGTGGAGCTCAAACACTAGGCAGCCATCTTGCAGGCTGCTCAACAGCGCCCCCTTCAACTTTAATTCTGCTCTTCAGCAGGTTCAACAAATAAACTGAAAATGCTCTTAACTTTGACTTTTTTTAAGCTACATTTCCCTCTCATCACACTTCTTTCTGCAGTCCATAACACTTCCTGTCCTTGGTCTCTAGCCACTTCCTGCCCTTTGCTCCACCTCTTCTTTTCCTGCTCTTCAGCAAGATAAGTGCAAATTCTTACTTTCGAGCATTCATACTGTTTAACACTGTTGTGTATTTCCTCAATAACGTGTGTTTACTGATAACAGGTAGTATATATGTGTAGCACGTTATTAGCTTGCAAGGAAGCGTGTTGTTTATACTTGCACAGCATTTATTTACTTTCGAGCTGATCCAAGAATTAGCAAGTGCAGCATCCGTGCGAGTCGCGGTGAGCTGCACCACCCTGTGGCGAACCGAGTGGGACCCGTGCTTTATTACAAGCACAATCAGGGTCTTGTTTGTCTTGGTGGGGCTCAGAGCAGCTCCAGAGGCGTGCAGCGACCCATCCATTGGGGGCAGGGAGTGGAGCCAGGTGCATGAAGGCAGCCGCGTTGCTTATGCGACACGGCTTAGCATTGTGATCCGGGCCGCCAAAGGGTGATTACACGAGCACCCATAGTACCGTTCAAAGGCACAGGGCCACTAATACGACCAGCATTAACAGCGATACAATTGCACTGTAGGCAAGGCGGCAAGCATGTCGTGCGAATGGCACAGCAGAGCCCAGTGCGAGCCAGCCATGCAGAACACGTGGCTAGAGGCCAGCAAGGCAGATTAAGCTATCACAACGTGGAGCCGGCAAGTGTAAACCACATGACAATGCTGAAAACAAGTGCTGCAGCAGTAGAATAAGGTGTAAGTCACATGAGAAAAAAAAATATATATAGCATTGCAGAGGAGCAGATGTATGCCTCCGTAGGAGATCCTGCCCCCTACCTACTTTATACTGGAGACATGAGACTGTGCCTTGTATGACGCCAGCTATCGTGCCAATACTGCAGCGAGTATTTGGAAGAAGATATCCATTGAGGCAACCCTATAGAATGTACCCTCAAGCAAATGACAGTCTACAGGAGGAACTGTTACACCTAATATGGTTGTCGGTTCTATATCCCGACTCTCGTACGCTGCGCTTCCCCGACATCTGAGACCCTCTAAACTTTCACCTAAGTTTATGGGTCCTTTTCGGGTGGTGGCTCCCATGGGAACTGCGGCATTCAAACTGAAACTTCCTAAAACATGGGCACGCATACATCCAGTTTTTCATGTTTCTCAATTGAAACCAGACCGACGGAATGCATTCCACCCCCATATCTCCGCTCGGCCTGCTCCAGTTATCACACCTACACGGCCGGAGTATGAAGTCTCAGATATTTGCGACTCCCGCCTTCACCATGGGAGACTCCAATATTTAGTTGACTGGAAAGGTTACATCGCCTCTGATCGAACCTGGGAACCGAAATCTGCCGTTCATGCACCACAATTGATAAAACGCTTTCATCAGAGACACCCTGGAAAACCAGGGGAGATTAAACTTAAGAGGGGGCATACTGTTACACCTAATATGGTTGTCGGTTCTATATCCTGACTCTCGTACGCTGCGCGAGCTGTTCTGGGTGTTTGCGGAACGAGCTGTAACGCTCTAGCGTTTTTACCGGATCTCAACCGAAGGTTGGCCACGCCCCCAGACTTCCGCACAGTATATCCGGACACTTAACCTGTGGCAAGGCGCGTTGCTTCTCTCTTTCTGAGTAGCTGTACGCTCCGTAAGTTTGTGTAGATTTCAATCTGCTCCTATACTTACTTCCTCACTTCTTAACGCTGTTATCTCTAATAGCTGTGACGTTCTTTATTTTCTTCTTAGTGAAACCCACCGGGCTTCCAGCCAATGGTCTTTCCACCCTTACGGGTTCTGCTAGTCTCTTCAGCGACTCTATCAGGTGCGTTACTACGTACCTATTCTTACGGCCCTTTACTTTTGTCAATCATTCTCTGGAGATTTTTTATTATTGTTCTAATCCTATTTTCCCCATAGCACTTCTGATTCTAGCCACTGCACCAGAAGAAGTAGGAGATCCTACCCGGAAGTACAGGAAAGGGATTTTCCTTCGGTTTATTGGCCCAGGCGGTAAGGGAAGCATTTTGTTTTTCAAGACAAAGCCACTTGCACAAAACTTGAAGATTAATAACCTTATCCTTCTTTAGCTCATTTAGATTAGGAGTGAGCCTCTTCCCGCCTTTTTTCTTACATTTAGGATTGACCGAATAACACCCAGGTAATCCTTGTTTTCACTCTATTCTCATTTCCTTATCCTTTCTACTCTCAAGTATTTACTAGCCTGTTACCTTTTGTATTATTACACCCAGTTTCCTGTTCCACTGACGATCACCAACTACTCTGTGGCTGAGGAACATCATCCTAGCTGTCCTCAGGATTCTACGGACCCTAGCAGCCCAACACAGGGTTTTTTCCCCCCCGTTGGGGGTTTTCCCTGGGGGCTCCTTTGCGTCCTGGCTCTTGGAGCGGGAGGTGAAGGGATCCCTAGGAGGAACCTCATAGCCTTCAATAGACCAATTTCATGCTCCAGGGAACAATCAAGTCTCGAGGTGGGTAATATCTTGTATGTTGACGCTTGAGTTTGATGAATAGTACAAGATTTGAAATTAGGCATTACAGCAAGCAACGCCCGATTGGCCCAGAACTAAGGGTCAACATATAAGTATATTATTGATCATGGATCAGCAGATTCAACAGTTGATAACTGCAGTACAGTCTTTGACTGCAGAGGTTCAGAACCTCAAGCTGGAAAATGCCAATCTACGCAGACGCAACAGAATCAGCAACAGGCCCCTCAATATGCAGCTCAACAGGCAGCTGTAAATAGAGTTCCTCATTGTTCTGAAGTCCCTCTGGGGCCCTTGCCCGGGGGTCAGTTTGATGGAAATCCGCACAAGATTAAGGAGTTTCTTGATGCCTGTTCTATTCAGTTTTCCTTTAAAAAAATGTTTTTCATACTGACCGAGATCGAGTTGGATATATGATTTCCCAAATGGTGGGCCCGGCTCTAGCCTGGGCCACTCCTCTGGTTACGACAAATAACATCATTCTTGACTCCTATCCCGCTTTCTGTAACAGTATTAAGACAATGTTCTGAAGACAAGAGATAAGAATTGCGGCTGAGGAGCATCTGCTAGATTTAAGACAGGGAAGTCAGGATATATTGACGTATATCACTAGATTCAAACACATTGCTAGTGAATCTACTTGGTCAGGTGACGCCCAAGTAACCTTGTTTCGGAGGGGTCTTTCAGAGGAGTTGAAGGACGAGATTTCTAGAGTACCTCGTCCAACCTCCCTTACTGAGTTTATTACACTGGTTATGCAGATCGACTACAGATTGAAGGAAAGAAGTAGTGAAAGGCGTAAAGGAAGATTCACTCGTACTTTTTCTGCTCCTGTCTCTACCAAGAAGGGAACAAGTTCTGAAGAACCTTTGCAGTTAGGTGCAACAGGGAGAGGGCCCCTTCCTCCAGAAGAAAGGGCTCGCAGAAGGTCGCAGGGGCTATGTATGTATTGCGGTTCTAATACACACACGGTACAAGAGTGTACTGTGGCTCCTCCACGAAAGTCGGGAAACGCCAACACCCGGCCGTAGGAGGAACCGCGGTCCGGGATCCTGTTTCTGATCCAGGTTCCTCTACCCTTTTGCAGACTTTTCAAGGCAGTACTCCACCGGCCACGAATATGCTGGTGTTACATGTGACTTTAAAATTTGGTAATCATGTTCTACCTGAAGTATCTGCTTTACTGGACTGTGGCGCAGCTGGAATTTTTATTGATGATGGCTGGGCTATGCAACATCATATACCCAGGGTTACCAAGGCAGAGGCTGTTCCAGTAGAGAGTGTTGATGGTAGCCCTCTAATCTCGGCTCTATTATCAGTCAAACTGGCCCGATATCAATGATTATTGCAACTCATCAGGAGTCCATTACTTTGGACATCATACGCGCAGCTCATTATCCCATTATATTGGGATTACCATGGCTTCGGAACCATAATCCTTTTATAAACTGTACGGCTGGGTCATTCTTTTTGGGGTCAGAATTCTGTTTAACCCATTGTATCGGTCACACGGAGGAGGGGTCTTTAGAAGCTTATCCTCAAGCTGAAGCCCCCAGACAGAGTATCTGCAGACCGGTAACCTTGCTTAATTTTGTAGCAGGTTTCCTATGGAATATCAACAATTTTCAGAGGTTTTCTCCCCGGTAGAATATACTCAACTACCACCTCACCGGAGAGACGATTGTGTCATTGAGCTTATCCTGGAACAACCACTACCGTTTGGCAGGATGTACATTTTGTCCACTTCGGAGAAGGAGGTTTTGAGAGACTATTTAGACATTAATCTAAAGAACAGATTAATAACGGATACACCTCACCGGCAGCAGCGTCTCCTTTCTTTGTTCCCAAGAAGAATTCTATGGAGCTTAGGCCATGTATAGATTTCAGAGGTTTAAATAAGGTCACCATTCCAGATAGGTATCCCATGCCTTTGATCCCGGATATCTTGGAAGCCGTCAAAGGAGCAAGCATTTACACTAAATTGGATCTTAAGGGCGCATATCATCTCATCAGAATAAGAAAGGGTGACGAGTGGAAGACTGCTTTCCGGACCCCTTTTGGACATTTTCAATATCAAGCCATGCCATTTGGATTATCCAATGCTCCAGCGATCTTCCAGCGATTTATGGACCATTTATTCTCAGACCTGCTGCTTCATTATGTCATAGTTTACCTAGATGACATCTTGGTATTTTCTAAGAATAATTCGGAACACAAGATTCATGTTAAAGAAGTCTTACAAAGAGTACTGAATAATCATCTATATTGCAATTTTGAAAAGTGTTCTTTTCACCAACCTAAGGTAACATACTTGGGTTACATTTTGTCTGCTCAGGGCATTGCTATGGACCCTGAAAAGGTTACTGCTGTTCAAGATTGGCCGATTCCCAACTCATGCAAGGACATTCAAAGATTTGTGGGATTTTCTAATTTTTATCATCGGTTCATACCTAACTTCTCTGCTCTTACTCAGCCCCTTACCAACCTTCTGAAGAAAGGTGTTCCTTATCTCTGGACCGAATTGACACAAAAGGCCTTTGACACTTTAAAAAGAAGATTCTCCACAGCACCTATTTTAAAGACTCCGGATCAATCCCGGGGTTTTATCATTGAAAAAGATGCATCTCAGTATGCTTTAGGAGCGGTCCTTTTACAAAAGGATGAACAAGATATAGAACAACCCATTGCTTATCTTTCCAAAACTCTTTCACCGGCAGAACTGAATTACACTGTTCTTGAAAAAGAATTTCTGGCGATTAAAAGATCTTTCGAGGAATGGAGGCATTTACTGTTGGGAGCCCAACATCCTACAGAAGTGAGAACAGACCACCAGAATTTACGGATTCTGCAATATGCTCAAACCTGTAACAGCCGACAGGCTAGATGGGCTCATTTCTTTTCCCCTTTCAGAATTATATTTACCTTTATTCCTGGGAGGAATAATTTACAGGCTGATGCCCTGTCTTGTAAGGATGGGTTTTTTTAATCGGTCGATTAGACCTGAACACATCTTTCCTTGTCTAGCTATGAGTTTGGTCAAATACCCAAATTTCGAACAACGTCTGGAACAACACTCTGGCCCTTCCACCCTAAAGTCACTCACAAAGAACGAACAAGGCATCCTTTCTAAAAAGGAAGGATGTTATTTCAGGGGTGATCAAGCTTATGTACCGACAAAATCATTACAAAAAGAAGTGCTGGGCATGTGCCATGATTCTAAAACGGCGGGCCATCGTGGTTATGCTACCACTTATGAATTAATTTCTCGATACTTTTGGTGGCCATCTCTCAAGGAGGACATTCATAGCTATGTGGAATCTTGCCCGTATTGTTTACAGTCCAAAAGTCCTAGACATTCTCCCTTTGGAACTTTGGTAAAGATGCCGTTACCTGTGCGAACTTGGCAAATAATTTCTACTGATTTCATAGTCGAACTACCACCCTCAGGAGGATGTTCCACCATTATGGTAGTGATTGACTCGTTCACTAAACTGGCTCATTTTCTACCACTGGCAGCATTACCATCGGCAGCTTTGATGGCACGTACTTTTATTTCTCGAGTATTCTCCCTACATGGTTTACCTTAAACCATAATCTCGGATCGAGGATCCCAGTATACTTCCAGATACTGGAAACATATCTGCCAAAGATTGGGGATTACTCAAGCTTTAAGTTCAGGTTATCACCCGCAAACCAATGGCCAAACGGAAAGACTGAACCAGACTCTGGAAGGGTACCTAAGGAATTACATTTCTGCTGCTCAAGACAATTGGAAGGATTTGTTACCAATTGCTAAGTATGCCTACAACAATTCTTACCAATCTGCTATAAAGACATCTCCATTCTATTGTACCTATGGGTTTCATCCAGCATCATTTCCAGTGAATAGAACAGAGGATAATAATATTCCGGACGTTGACTCTTTATTAAAACAGATTCACCATGGCCAAGAGATTGCTAAGGAAGCTCTAAAGAACACCCAGGACAGAGTGAAGCGGTGTGCAGACCGACATCGAACCCCTGCGCCAGGATTGAAACCAGGGGATTGGGTTTGGCTTTCTTCTAGGTTTCTTCCCCGACATCTGAGACCCTCTAAACTTTCATCTAAGTTTATGGGTCCTTTTCGGGTGGTGGCTCCCATGGGAACTGCGGCATTCAAACTGAAACTTCCTAAAACATGGGCACGCATACATCCAGTTTTTCATGTTTCTCAATTGAAACCAGACCGACGGAGTGCATTCCACCCCCATATCTCCACTCGGCCTGCTCCAGTTATCACACCTACACGGCCGGAGTATGAAGTCTCAGACATTTGCGACTCCCGCCTTCACCATGGGAGACTCCAATATTTAGTTGACTGGAAAGGTTACATCGCCTCTGATCGAACCTGGGAACTGAAATCTGTGGTTTATGCACCACAATTGATATAACGTTTTCATCAGAGACACCCTGGAAAGCCAGGGGAGATTAAACCTAAGAGGGGGCATACTGTTACACCTAATATGGTTGTCGGTTCTATATCCCGACTCTCGTACGCTGCGTGAGCTGTTCTGGGTGTTTGCGGAATGAGCTGTAACGCTCTAGCATTTTTACCGGATCTCAACTGAAGGTTGGCCACGCCCCCAGACTTCCGCACAGTATATCCGGACACTCAACCTTTGGCAAGGCGCGTTGCTTCTCTCTTTCTGAGTAGCTGTACGCTCCGTAAGTTCGTGTAGATTTCAATCTGCTCCTATACTTACTTCCTCACTTCTTAACGCTGTTATCTCTAATAGCTGTGAAGTTCTTTATTTTCTTCTTAGTGAAACCCACCGGGCTTCCAGCCAATGGTCTTTCCACCCTTACGGGTTCTGCTAGTCTCTTCAGCGACTCTATCAGGTGCGTTACTACGTACTTATTCTTACGGCCCTTTACTTTTGTCAATCATTCTCTGAAGATTCTTTATTATTGTTCTAATCCTATTTTCCCCATAGCACTTCTGATTCTAGCCACTGCACCAGAAGAAGTAGGAGATCTTACCCGGAAGTACAGGAAAGGTATTTTCCTTCGGTTTATTGGCCCAGGCGGTAAGGGAAGCATTTTGTGTTTCAAGACAAAGCCACTTGAACAAAACTTGAAGATTAATAACCGTATCCTTCATTAGCTCATTTAGATTAGGAGTGAGCCTCTTCCCACTTTTTTCTTACATTTAGGATTGACCAAATAAGACCCAGGTAATCCTTGTTTCCACTCTATTCTCATTTCCTTATCCTTTCTACTCTCAAGTATTTACTAGCCTATTACCTTTTGCATTATTACACCCAGTTTCCTGTTCCACGGACGATCACCAACTACCCTGTGGCTGAGGAACATCATTCTAGCTGTCCTCAGGATTCTACGGACCCTAGCAGCCCAACACAGTGTTTTTTCCCCCCCGTTGGGGGTTTTCCCTGGGGGCTCCTTTGTGTCCTGGCTCTTGGAGCGGGAGGTGAAGGGATCCCTAGGAGGAACCTCATAGCCTTCAATAGAACAATGTCACGCTCCAGGGAACAATCAAGTCTCGAGGTGGGTAATATCTTGTATGTTGACGCTTGAGTTTGATGAATAGTACAAGATTTGAAATTAGACATTACAGGAACTCCCTGAAGGAATATGAGAAAGAGCTAAGAAAATGAACTGACTTCATACGAAAGTATGCGCCACGTCCCGAGATACTGAATGAAGACAATGTATGGATCCCAGAGGAAAAATGACGAAGTAACGAATCGAGTGAACTATCAAAGTGGAAATGAAGATTACATGTTAACAAAGTGCTGCAGAAAACAGAAGCATGAAGAATGTACCGACGCTCAAACACATGGTCGATCAAGTCATCGTATAGGCCAGCTATGAGTAGTGAATAGAATGCAGGCAAAGCCGCCATTGCACAGAAACTGGACATTGTTATCATGAAATACGTAACCTACAGAATCATTGAGAATTACCGAAAAGCTGTGTTGCTGTAGAATAGCCGGCTAGTGGAGCTGCATGGCGAGGCTGCCTGGCCTGAAGTCAAGATCCTAGAAATCGAGGTCAGCTCTCTACTCTGAAGAAGAACGAGTGTCCAGAGGACGAATCTTCCCACGTTAAGGTGCAAGAAAGACCACAAAGGATGCCAAGTCTTAATTAATTTAAAGCATTGAAAAGCTGCAGAATGGACCACATTGTGGTCTTTTGTCACGTGAGCCAAGGATGGAAATAGAGTTTGAACTTGGAGTTCCTGACATGATAGCGAGTGCCCCCACTCCCGTGCATTCCCAGGATGAGAATACTCTGCAAAGCCAAGTAAAAAGACAATTTCATGGCAGAAGCCATGGGTAATGAGAGACGTTGGGCTAATTGGCTGGTGAGCTAACTTCATGTCCTATCTCCCTGCAACAGGGTCTTGTTCCAGACTTGGCACAAGCGTGCCAACCAATTGTATTAGTCTGTTCAGCAAAGGACCTTATAGTTTAGAAGACCAATGAAACACGATGTAACTAGTGTTTCTGAAATGACATGTTTGAAGAGGTAGGCATAAGTTGTCCACCTGATAAAGGACAGCCAATAACAATCCTAGCTCCTATATGATTGTATATCTAGAGGTTTCTCTTAACCAATCCCAGAAATATTCTGGTGTAATCCCATCCATTAACAAATACACGTTCCAAGGGCCATAAACTCAGTATATTCATTTGAACAGAGTGATGGGTGTGCAATTCAACCTGCTTGTTCAAATATTGGCACACAGCACCCTGACATTCAGCAAAACTAGGAGGAGCAGACACAAGACCTAGAGCTTAGCTCTAAGGAGGTGCTAGGAAGCTCGTTGGTTGATTCAGTGGCAGAAGGGGTAAGGCCCATGCAAGAAAGGTTGGCTATTCTGGAATCTCTCCTGGGCCAGAAATAAAGGTGCACTGAGACTAGACAAGAAAGCACATCCATAAGGGCGATGATAAGCAGAGCCCACAGGGGATTATCAAGACCCAGAAGAGGAAATCCTCTTCGACTCCTCTGGGTCGCAAATACAGGGTGGAGTTAAAGGCCCCAGAGGCAGTTGATGCATTTGGGAAACTGAACAATGTTTTCTTACAAAGACCAGCAGTGCCATGCCCCTTGATCCCCTCCCCAGGGGAAGATAATATGGGAAATACAGATGCAGACTCGGACGGTGAGTCATCAGAGGCTATGACTTCTTCACAAGAAGAGGACAGCAAGCTGGAAAGAGAATGGGCAGGACCCACGGGTGGCAAGAGAGCCGGGAAGGAGAAGCACCCAAGGTGGATGAAGTGGAAATGTCAGACACGTTCAATCCTGACGTTGTCAGGAATCCCAGATCTGCGGACTGGGTGCCATCCTCTCGGGTGGCAAAGTATATGGTGCAGAGAATTAGGAAGTCACTGCATAAAGACACAAGACTGCACATGAGGGCAGGGTTTATCGCTAGATCTGTCCAGATCTAGCGATAAATTTGGCCGTAGCATGCAAACTAGGTCCTAAAATGCTGGCATTCATTACAAAGACATAGAAAGACCTCTGTAAGGGTATGGACAGGTCTTGGAAAAGTTGCCAAGAAAAAGTACTAGACCTTACAGGTCCATTGGCTAAGTTCATCGATCTAGCAGACGCAGCCAGGGACACTGGCGAGGATACTGATGCTGACACCCTACCCAATTGGGCCCAGAGAGCAGTCTGTCTGTTGGGAAACGCTAATTGCATGATTTCCTCGGAGAGGAGGAGAGGGATCCTCTTAAACATTGGGCCTCATTACGACCCAGGCGGTAAGTTACCGCCTGGGCCGTGACTTTACCACCATGGCGTAAACTACGTTTACGCCATGGTGGTTGGCGGACTTACCGCCCCATTCCGAGGTCGGCGGGGCGGTAAGTCCCCAATCCCCATTTACCCTTCCCCATTCCCATTTTTGCCCCATAGGGCATAATGGGAGTGGGGAAGGCGTTAATTACGCCACCGTAAATTACGGTGGCGTAATTAACTCCATGGTCCCTTAGCGCCATGGATTTTAACACCTGCTAAAAGCAGGTGTTAAAAGCGCCTTGGCGCTAAGGGACCTCGTAATTGGCGGTAAGGGGTCGGCGCAGCTAACGCTGGCGTTAACCCCTTACCGCCAGGGTCGTAATGAGGCCCATTGACTCAAATTTGAGTGACCTCGCCAAATACGAGGAATGTGAAGCACCGCAGGGCTTACTCTTCAGAGAGGATTTTTGTAAGGAAATGGAGAGATTCGTAGGTACCTATACCTCCCTAGAGAAGGCGCAAGCTTCCATTAAAAGGATTTTCCAGAGTAGAGTTTTGCTGGGACCTGCTGCTATAGGGGTCGAAGGGCCGATCGGTTTCAATCATCACAGAGCCCACTATTGGGAAGCGAGACAACAGGTCTTCTTCTTCCCGACCAGAGGGAGATTCCCCAGGGGACACAGGATCAAGGGAGCCAGAAGAGCTCAAAGCTCTAGAACAGGTGAGACCCATTGCTAATCCGCCAGTAGGGGGAGGACATTGCAGTTCTGGTAGAACTGGCACGTACTTTCCAGCAACGCTTAGGTGCTACAGATGACCCACGGAGTACAGCTGGAGTTTATCCACGACCCAATGCAAGAGATGACTACGAGCCCCATGCACATGTCGCAAGCAGAGCGAGAGCTCCTTCACGACAAACTGAATCAGCTCAAAGGGAATAAGGCCATCGAGCTATGCACACAAACACCCAAATTTGTGAGCAATATGTTCCTGGTTCACAGGAAAGTGAAAGTCAGACCAGTCAGGTACTTGAAAGAGTTGAACGGTTGGGTGATGTACAGACATTTCAAGATGGAAGGTATCCATCAGCTGAGAGGTATTCTGAGAGAATGGGACTGGTTATCGAGAATAGAATTGAAAGAGGCCTACCTCATGATATCGTTTGTTTCTAGCGTTCAGTTGGGCAGGGCGATTCTGGCAATTCAAGATGATGCCCTTCAGTCTCGCATCGGCGCCGTGGGCATTCACAAATCTCATGAGACCGGTAGCAGTAGCTATCAGCTAGATTTGTATAATGATATACCTAGATGATATCCTGCTGTTAACAGACAACATAGAGACGGTAAGATACCAAATGACCTGGGTGAAAAACCTCTTAACATCACACTGATGAAAGGACTGGATTTTAAGTATGCAGTGATAAAATTGCTGCAAAAATATCCCCTGTGCAAAAAATCGCAGCAAAAATGCAGTGGTTTGACCCAGTAAAGGTATACCCCATTATACCATTTAAGAGGAGCACGGGTTGCGGGGGTGTCCCTTGCTCCCCTTAAATGCTATAATGGGTCCAGGGTTTGTGGGGGTGTCCACTGCATCCTTTACATGGATTGCGGTGGCAAAACCACTGTCTTTTGCTGCAATATTTTGTGTCCACAGGCATTTTTGCCACAATTTTAACACATCGAACCAGATTTTCTGGGTTTCCTGGTAGACCCATAGAAGGCGATGCTAGAGCTGCCAGCAAGAAAGATCCAAGATATCAAGAGAGAGATCAAAGCATGTCTCTGCAAGCAAGTTATTTCACATGCAATACCACTAGACCAAGATTCGAATGGAGAGTTAGAGTTGTGGCAGCAGAATATGGACCGGTAGAACAGGCGTGCTATTTTCAGAGACTGATCATATCTAGTCGTGGAATCAGATGCCAGCATTCTAGCCACCCACCTTGGACCCTCTTCCTTCCGCTTTCGTGCCAGGCAAAAAACCTTGGTGTTATCTTCGACTCCACTCTCTCTTTCTTTCCTCACATCTCGGACATCGCCAAGCAGTCCCACTACCAGCTGCACCTCCTCAAAGGGACTCTTAACTTTCTCACTTTCCCCCAGAAGCTCACTGTCTCCAGAACCCTAGTTTGCTCTAGGCTGGACTACTGCAACAGCTTCTTTCTCAATCTGCCTTCCTCTATTCTATGCCCTCTGCAGCTAATCCAGAACAAGACTTATCCTTGGCCTCAAGACCGGGTACTGTATCTCTCCAGCCCTAAAATCTCTCCACTGGCTCCAGGTGGCTGCAAGGATCAAGTTCAAGACTCTTTGCATTGTCCACAAGGCTTTCTGGGGCTGGGACCCGCACTACATCCAATGCTCTCTTCCAAAATACCTTCCTTCTCGAGCCATTTGCTCAGCTACCACCAACTCTCTAAGAGTTAGAGACTTCTCCAGGCTGAGAGTGGGGTGTAGATCTCTCTCCTCTGCAGGTGCCTTCCTCTGGAATGGCATCTCTGCCTCTCTCAAACATGAGTCGGACCACTTGAAGTTCCGGAAGCAGATCAAAACCTTTCTCTTCTCCTCTGCTTTCTCTCTCTCCCTCCCCTGCTGACCTACCTGACCTATCTGTCTGCTGTACTGACCGGTTGCTTGGCTACCCTCAGAATCTCCCTGGGTACCAGGCTGTTTCTTGATCAGTCACCCTTGCACTGCCTCCGGGCCTACCACGCACTTAGGGGCTGTGACTGCAACCCTACAGACCCCTGTTCTCCTTGCACTATCCAAAGCTGCGCTGCCCTGGCTGTACTTACTCAGAGAACTGCTGCCCTGTTTTTCCCTCCCCTCTTCATTACACTTCCCCACTCCCTTTCACCTTGCACTTCTCGTTCTCGCACTTTCATGATCTGAATGACACAAGGCCCCGTACGATTGTTTGTCTTGTCCTTGCCCCGTCTTCTCTCCCTTGTCCTGTCATGCCTAGAAACACTTGTGTACCGGCACATTATAAATTACTTATCATATCATATAATAGCAGAGCAGGCTGGGGAGCTATGTGGAGTGCCAGAGACAGGAGGCAAATGGAGTTCAGAGAAATTACAGCTTCAGATAAACTGTCTAGAACTGTTAGCTGGGTCATTCGCAATAAAGGCCTTCATGAAGGGCAAGGCGAACTCTTGTGTACTGCTGAAGATGGACAACATTTCACCAGTCAGACACATAAACCATCTAGGAGGGACAAAGTCCAGACTCCTGGAGTGATTAGCAAAGGATTTCTAGAATTATTGCCTGGAGATGGGGATCTCAGTGACAGCCTAGTATCTTTCGGGAGCACTCAATGTGGTATTAGCCTGGAACTCAAGTCATTTGATGGTCTCCCATGGCTGGAAGCTCAACGAGAAGGTATTCAGTCAGTTGGAGCAGCTATGGGGGCTGATAGACACAGATTTGTTCGCTTACAGGCTGAATGCGCAGAAGAGCCTGTATTTCAGCTGGACACTAGAACTGACCGCGCATGGTACAGACACATTTCTTCAAGACTGTACTGAGAAACTGCACTATGTGTTCGCCCCATTCATGATGATGAACAGAGTGCTGGCGAAAGACCGCAGAGAGAGAGAGCGACGATAATAGTCATGGCACCCATATGGAAGTCGCAAGTGTGGTTTCCAGCTCTGATGGAACTTTCATCAAAATTCCCGCGGATTCTTCCGTCAGGAGAGCACCTGCTCATGGACCCACCT
Organism: Ambystoma mexicanum; assembly: GCF_040938575.1. Lineage (NCBI taxonomy): Eukaryota > Metazoa > Chordata > Amphibia > Caudata > Ambystomatidae > Ambystoma > Ambystoma mexicanum. Next base: position 1,212,315,154 of record NC_090936.1, on the reverse strand, counting down.
GGGTCATTTCACCCGCTGAGAGTGAGGGGAACTCTCCCCCTGATGGTGTGCAAGGTATCAGGGAATCATTGACACTGCCAGACATTTCAGGCCAAGCTGCATGGCTCATAGCTGACTTATGGGCTCCCTCCACTTGGAGGAGCTACGATACGGCATGATATATGATATATGATATTATATGGCATTTGTAATGCACCTATACACAAGTGTTTCAAGGCGCGATGAGGCAAGTAAGGGGAACAGAGGGAGGACAGAGACAAAGATCTTACTAGGCCAAGTGACATTGAGATCGCGCAAGTGCAGGGGAGGGGGAGGGGAAAAGTGCCAGGGGAAAGGAAAGGGGGAAGTGCTGTACATGGGATCAAAACAGTAACCAGAAGTGCGGCCAGCAGGTGGCAGGTGCAAGGGTAAGTGCAGATAGCAGGTGTCCAAAAGTGCAGGTAGGGGGACTGTAGCGTTACAGATACAGACCCAAGTGCAAGGGTTGCCAGAAGGCAGTGCAGGTGTGTAACTGGGCTGGCAGGGACCTGTGTCCGAAATCAGAAGGTAGCCAGGTGATCAGTGCAGTATCAGACAGTAAATCAGCAGAGCAGTGGAAGAAAGAGGGCAGAAGCAAAGAGGAAGGTCCTGAGGTGCTTTGGAACCAGAGAAGGTTCTCCTGAAGTTTCAGAGAGGCAGAGAGGCTGTTCCAGAGGGAGGCCCTCAGCCGAAGAAAGAGATCTACCACCAACTTGTTGCTTGGAGAAGCGGCTGCCCCTGAGGGAGTTGGAAGTGGAGGAGCGAAATGCTCGAGTAGGAAGGTATTTATAAAGAGAGTTGGAGGTATTGAGGACCCAGGCCCCAGAAGGCCTTGTGGGCAATGCAGAGGGCCTTCAACTTAATCCTTGCAGCCACTGGGAGCCAATGCATAGTTTTCAGTGGTGGAGAGATACAATCCACGGTCTTGAGGTCAAGGACAATTCTTGCAGTTGTCGAGTGCATTTAAGGCCCTAAGCAGAAATCCCCTTCACCTAAAGCCGCATTTAAACAGTGCCACCAAAAATGCTGTGTTTATGTCTTTCTGGAACATGTGTGGCAAGCAGTTGAACATTACTTTGAAAAATGGCCCTACGTTTGCTTCATTTCGTCTGCATAACTAGAAGTTATGCCTTGTCTTCAGAACGGCGCTGTGTCTGTTTTTCTTACACCTGGAGAATCAAAAGTATGCACGACATCCAAAACGGCCTTGTCTCATTGATAAATCACATGAGGGGCAAGGGTTTCTGCATCATACATAATTCAACACGGTTTTTGTTTCCCTTTGATGTGAAGCATTGCGCTCAAATTACTACAAATAAAAGAAATAGCGTGGCTTTTTCCCTTTTCTGTGTCAAATCAAAGAAATCCTGTGCAGTATCCCTTTGTCCATGAACCCACAGTACATGCAAAACCCCTCCAAAGTACTAATTAATTGAAAGACAATCCTGTGACCGGCAGAACAACATTTTTTAACTTTAATAAATGAAAGGCCTGTGAATCTACATTTTGGAAAATAAGGGAATATTTTGTTTAAAAGTCAACGTTCAATGACAGCTTTTGCTTGCACAGAAATGTCTGAATATGTGTGGGTGGGGGTTTGGCTACACAATGTACATCATATTTGTCCCCACAAGATTTAGTTACATTGGAGAAGGCTCAGAAGCAAGTAAAACTGTTTTTTGGCTCTGGTATAGAATTTGTTTGCAAGTCTTGCCTCCCACTGGAAATTCGCACCAATAAGTGAAACAGCCCGCAATGGCATGTGAGGTGGCCGAGAATGTTAGGATTCTCTGTTCTACCAGAATAGCAGGCATTACTGGAAGAGAGGACAAGGGAAGCCAGTGTTGTCACAAGTAGGTGACCAAGAAGTGTGATTTCCTCCAACACCCACACTGAAGGAGGAATTGTCAAACTTCAAAGGGGATCATAAAAGCCTGTTGCAAGCTGAGCCAGGACGAGACAGTTTTCTGTGGGGGAGTGCAGCACTGCCCTATATGTGACAAATCCTCCCCACTGACATTAAAGGACTTCTTCATTTTAAGACATGTTTCCCATCACCCTGAATAAGTAGTAATTCTGTATTATGCTAGTTTTCCATGGGATTTTTAGATGAATGTAAAGAGACCAAGTGCAAGTTTCTAGCACTTTGTGAACTTAAATGGCCAGGAAAGACATGTTTCTGGCAGAATTATAAATGGGTCAAATATGAAACTAGGTGGAAAGATGGAAAATGTAATTATGAACATGTGTACTCATTGGCAACATTTTTACTATCATGCATTTCAATTAAAGGGCCAAAATTTGCCAAAGGGCGATGCTACCTCGTACAGAGCCGACGATCGGTTTGTCCAATTCCCTGTGACCCATGAAATCTGCATATCTATTACTTATGGTTGTGACTAGTATGAGTATGATGTTGTGATTCATAACTCATTTTTGGTAAAAAGTAGACTTGAGAGACACAGAAAGGTTGTAAATGCAAACAGAAACATGATGCACTTTCTCCTGAACCAATAAGGCCAGGGTGAAGAGAGAGGAATGCTAGGCTGTCCTATCCCAGGATAGGAGTAATTCAAGAGTAGTTCCCCCCCAGATTGTTAAATAGATCATGGGCCTCATTACACGGAAGGCGGTAAGGGTTAACGGTCACCGGTAATGCTACCGGTGACCGTTAACCCTTACCGCCTTACTACGAGGTCCCTTTGCGGGACCCGACCTTAACGGCTGGTGTAGACCAGCCGTTAAAGTAGAGACCCGCAAAGGGACCTTGGTGCTAATTACGGTACCGCAATTTGCGGTACCGTAATTAGCGCCTTCCCCATTCCCATTATGCCCTATGGGGCAAAAATGGGAATGGGGAAGGGCCATGGCGGCATGGGGAATTACCGCCCGCCAACCTCGGAATGGGGTGGTAATTCCCCATTCTGCCATGGCGGAATCGGTAAATTACCGGCATGAACCATGGTGATAATAGCACCATGGTTTAGCACCTACCGTGTAATGAGGCCCTATGTCATTTGAGCTATAAGGGGGACACAGAGAGACACAAAGGACTAATCCATCCATCCACAGCAAGATACACAGATACCAGATCCAGACACACACAAGAATCCAGGGAGAAAGGAGAGGAGGCAGCTGACCCCATCGAAGAGAGTGCAGAGACCAGACCTTGGGCCTCATTACGAGTTTGGAGACAGTCATATCCTTAATAAGGGCATGGCTGCCTCCAAACCTGGGTCCGGGTCCGTGGTCCCTGAATGGGGAAATACCGGGCCATTCCGACTTTGGAGGGCCCAATATTTCCCCATTCAGGGAACCCGGATCCGGACCTTCCCCATTCCCATTTGAGCCCCCATAGGACTCAATGGGAATGGGGAGGGAGATAACAATGGGCCCGTTAATAACGGGCCCGTTGTTAGTTCCCTGGTCCCCTCGCGGGACCCAGAAAGGACGTCTGGTAAAACCAGACATCCAGAGTGCGTCCCACAAGGGGACCTCGTAATAGGGTGGAATGGGTTTAACAGCACCAACACCTTTACCGGCGCTGTTAAACCCATTCCGCCCGCCTCGTAATGAGGCCCCTTATCTAGGTGACCCCATTCAGGAGAGCACAGTGACCAGATCCCTTGGGCTAGCTGTCCAGAGTGACCAGATCCTTGGCCTAGCTCTTCAGAGTGACCAGAGACCTCGCTGGCTTTCCAGAATCCCAAATTCAAGCTTACATTGTGAGTAGCAAATAACCCCAGTCCCAAAGTGCATACCCCTCTCTTTTGAATCTTGCATCCCATAGAAAATCCCATTCAAAGTCCCGAATTGCCAGCATAATCCATTCCCTTTTTCATATATGAACCTGCATTAGCCTGTGTTTGCTAGTGCATTCCTTTTATACATCTTTCAGTTGTCTGTATACATCCTTAGCATTATTTTCAAGTAAATTAATAAATTCCACTATAAAGAGATCCACGGTGTGAGTTGGTTGAAATTCGAAATTAACCACCTCATGCCAATTGCCTTTCTTTAATAAGTATAGTCCTCAAAATATAGCCTCGATAGAATTCGTCTCTGAGTAAAAAAAAGAATTTGCCTGTGTACTGTGTGTACTCCCATGAATTCTGATTTTGTATCTGTCCCATAGAAAAACCCAAACCATAGTCCCATTGAGAACCATCCCTTTCTGTCAGAATCCTATCCGTTTTGATTTGGACATCAAAGTCCTTTCCGTGGCTGCCTGTCATCACAAGTCCTGTGTAAAAACGAATTTCCATTCTGCCGCATGTGTTTTTCTTTTGAGTTTGTTTTCTGTCCCAAAATCGATTTTCTTACCTTGTGTTCATGTTGCCTTGGTGCTCTGCTTAGTAGTCTGTAAGCTTCCCGGTCTCTCGAGTGTAGCAACACAAGTTACTTTTCTAGCTGGCCCTCTGCACTTGTAAACTGCTGTGCGAGTGACAAATAAAATTCGATTGTGCCGTTCTACTCATAATTCGGGTTTTCATTTTCTTTTCTGGCCTCCCATCTTGGGGTGGTTGGCTGAATTTTAAATCTGATGTATCCCTCTTTATCCTGACGCCTTCCCTACAAAAAGAATTAAGTTACCAGATGTTTTTTTGGGAGGGGGTGAGTGTTACTGGGGGAGTGCTTAACCTTACTACCATTACATGTTTCAAAATAATTTTTCTTGTTTTGCCATTAAGGATTCATGTGAAATGTGGGGATTTTTAACTGACTGTGTTGTAGGAATCTTTGCATTTGTATTGCCACAACATTGGTGGCTGCTGCCCAATTATTTGAGTTTGCTTTTATTTTCATTGAACCATAAAATTGATACACACCAGCCTGGTTCCTTGTCCACTGTGACATGGGGTGTTTGTGGAGGATGGGTGTGAGACTGGTTGGGGGCCTACCAAAATAAAAGAACCTGTGGTTTCAATGGGGTGACCACACATCGGCCTCTCGGGAGGTAGATTGTGGATTCCCTCAAGGAGCCAGTTTTTCACCACTTCTATTTAACATCTATATGCGTTGTCTCTGCACCAATCTGACCAACTTGGGCATATTCTTCACAAACTTCGCAGATGATACGCAATTGGTATTAGAATTAACTGGCTGCCGCACCACGGACAATAGTAGGCTCGACTCTGTCTACAGCTCCATTGAGGCATAGATGAAATCCAACTGGATGCGATTCGATGGAGGGAAAACCAAACTCATGGTATTCGGTTCCCCTTAAGCACGAGCGAAACTAAATCCAGCTTATGCAACGTCTAACATTAAACACTTACCAGTGAGGGTCTCAGAAAAAGTGAAGACTCTTGGTCTTCTGCAGGCCTCCCTGGGAGCAGAAGCACAGGTGGCATACCTCAAACGGACATGTCAGTACCACCAAAGACTGCTAAAACGAATCAATCCCCCACTTGAGCCAACAAAATAGCTCCAATATCGCTAGAGCTATCATATTATCCAGCCTAGATTACGGAAACTCCCTAATGCTAGGTGCCAACAAAAAGTTCCTTAAGCAATGCCAAGTCATTGAAAATAATGCCATAAGGACAATCACTGGCAAATTTAAAATAGACCATATCACTGAAGAAAGAAAAGCCCTCCTTTGGCTCTCTATCGAAGACCAAATCACTTTCAAGTCCATGTCTCTTGTCCATCAATGCCTCTATGGTTCTGCCCCGGACTACCTCAAAAAACAAATCAGCCCCTACGTACCCAGCCGGACGTTAAGATCAGGAAATAAAGGGCTGGTTAAAAATGGACAAATAAATAAAACCAACGGCTTTGGCCGAGTTTTCCCCAACCTAGTCACGATCAAATGGAACAAACACCCACTAGATCTCCAACATCAGCCCAACTACCTGAAATTCAGAAAAAAACCTGAAAACTGCACTGTTTAAGTAAACACCCCCTCTACTTAGCTCTGTCCCACTGTCTGACTGAACCATTCCGCTTTTCCTGTTTCTTCTATGTTGTTCTGTGTCTTTTTGTTAGCGCCCTGATGCCGGCGGGCTGCGGCGCTCTATAAATAAATAAATAAATAAATAAATACAATTAAAGATAGAAAGCATTTTTATTGTGTGCCACATTCATTGTCAGGGGAAAGAGTCCCCTAGCTGGAGTTTGCTGTGTTATAAAACCGTTACACAGTCCTGTTCTGGATGAGCTTCCGAGGGCAGAGAGAAGAAGCAGGCAGATTTAGAAAGAGGCTGTTGCAGTAGTCCAGTCTGGAGAGAACCAGAGCTCTAGAGACAGCGAGCTTCTGGGGGAAAGAGAGGAAAGGAAGAATCCCTCTGAGGCGGTGCAGCTGGTAGTTTGACTTCTTAGAGACATCCGAGATGTGAGGAGAAAAGGAGATTTCGAGTCAAAGATGAGCTTGAGGTTTTTAGCCTTGCAGGTGGGATCAGGAAAAGGGCCAAGGGAGGCCGGCCAGAGAGCTGCAGGGAAGGAGGGCGTGGGTGTGCCAGTGAGTAAAATCGCAGTCTTACTGGCATTAAGGCAGAGGCTGTTGGCAGCACACCACTCCTGGATTGCAGACGGACAGTCAGAGATGGGGTGGGTGAGGGGTGCCAGTTATTTGTTGAAAAGCCAGGGAGGGAGGTTAGACCCTGGCGGAACATCACAGGTAGAGAGTGAGAAAGAGGAAAGGAAGGACCCAAATTGGACCTCATAGCATTGGTTGGAGAGGAAAGAGGTCAGCCAGGCCAGGGCCTGATCAGCGATACCCAAGTTATCACAGAGACAGTTGAGCAGGATGGCATTGTTGACCATGTCAAAGGCAGAAGAGTGATTGAGTAGGATGAGGACAGAGGGGAGATTAGAATCAAGGTTGGAGAGTAGGTCTTCATGGACGTTCAGGAGAGCAGATCAGATTTTGTGCTTCTGGCTGCTCTGAAGCCAGACTGATGGTCATGGAGACAACCAACAAAATCAGTGTGGAGGTTAAACTGGGAGATGGCCAGGAGATGGGCGGCTTTTCCAGGTTAGCGCGAAGGTACAGAGTTTGGTGACTTGCACCTCCTGCGCAGAGGCATAGACAGGGTAGGGCCTGAGCAGGCAAGGCCCACCCAAAATCTGTAAATGCCCACTCAATAGCGTTGTGTTGGCATTTACAGATGTTAATGTCATTGCTGTGCGCCCAACTACATTAGCTTCTGGCCCCGCTGTCAGTCTAGAAATACGGATACCTCTACTTTGAGACCGCAAACGCATTTTTGGTGGCCGTGGACCAACCGTCTCATGCACGATACGACAGAATATAGGTTTTCGAGTTTGCCAATGAACGGCCATTTTAATGTAGCAAGAATCGCCATTTTGTTTTCTAACCATTGCTCATTGCTTTCTGTTCCTATTGCTTCGCAGTATATTTTCCGCTTACACTGCTCGACTGTGGAACATTGTTGTCTGTATGTGAAAAGGACAAGGCCGCAGGGTCGTGAGGATAACAAGAGTTCGCTGAAACACAAACGTAGGCAGCGCCAGGAAGAATGCCCGGCTCCCTCCCGAATGTAGCCTTGAAGCAGAGCTGCAGAGCATTTAATCATTTCGCAACTACCAGCCAGTCTCGTTATAGGGTAGAATATGTTAGAATAATACAGCTAAAGGCTTGAATTATGCTGTTCTAACGGCCCCCCTTTGCTGAGCCCGCTAGAGCATGTCGGCTCCCAGGACGCGAATAGCACCTGATAGATAGCAAGGTCCGGAATGCAACTCCCCCCCGTTTGTAGTTCGCTTCCAAGAACAGAAGCGCTGTGTTCTATTCAATAACCGAAAGATGCCTTCATACTCACAAATTGCAAATTGTTGCTAGAATAGATGTTTGAAGGTGTCATAGTGGTCGGAGATGTCCATCATCACACCAACTTCAAAGAAACCCAAAAAGGGGGGGTGTTAAACATGTCATAGCTGATTGTTTGATATGCATTTTTTATATATGTTACTGATGTACGTAATTCACTCTCTTGCGTCCCTCGAGGTCTAGAGATACACGTCGCGGGGCGTGAGACCGAGTTGGCCAACTGAGACTTTTGCTTTGCAATAAAACCCTAGCTTTGGGAATACAACCTCGTGCCTGGCGTCTCTATCGTGTGTGGTGGCCCGCCTTGTTTCCATAGACGTCAGGGTCCCTTAGGGGCCCCTTTCAAGATGGAGCCCGAATAGGGACCCTCCCCCACTTGTTCCTTCACGTAACGTTGTAATTGAGAAAGGCAGAGAACGGCGAGGACGGGACGATCGAGCCGGGATCAAGAGGTGTTCGGGGCGCCCTGTAAAAGTGATGAGAGACTCCTTTGCAGATCTGCACACATCTGATCCCTGATCGACGTGCCTGGCTAGAGAACAAGGAGGCGAGGGTGCCAAAACGAGGCGGAAGCCAAGAAACGCAGACACAACGTCGTTTGGTGTGTCAGTATACAGACGATTTGATTTATCAGGTGAGTCATTCCCCGATTCAAAGCATCCTGAAATTGGTTGAGAGTTGACTTTGCAAAATCAAACGCCCTAGGTAAGGTTAATTAACCAGGGGGAAGGTTGAAACATGCGTGGGGTATTGTCCACCCTAGCAGGGTTTTTCCGCTGTGGTACACAATCTTTGGAAGATGGCCAAATTGTACCACCTGGGGGAACGCCGGCGTATGAGATGTATGTGAAGTATGGAGTGGGTGCGATAATATTCTGTGAGACTTGGCATAGGCAAACCAGAAAGCAACAAGACCATCAGTGGCCGATTAATGGTAGTTTTGAGATGGCGAGGATAGATAACTTGGAAAGGGTGTTGATAAGAAAGAAGGCGCGTCCTGCAGCATTTGAGACTATTAAAGACTGGAGAAAGGAAGCAATGCTCCGATTTAAAAGCAGAGCAAAGCATGCGCGCAGGCATAAATCAAAAGGTGAGGTAGCGGAAGAAAAAGAAGAGGAGGAGTGGACTGAGAGTCTAAGAAGGGCAGGCAGGCGTGACCAGTTGAATATAGAAAAGATATACCCACAGCGAGAATTACACATAGCAGATGAATTGATAGAAAATATATTGACCCATACAAAACAAGGCCCAAGATCAGAAGTAAGACCAGACACGTCAGTAGCTATTGCCCAGACCCTGCCCATAGCCCAAGCTCCCCCTACCGTAGCTCAAGCCCTCCCACAGCCACAGACCGCACACGTAACACTTCCTATTAGCCAACCAGGCCCACAACAGACACTCCCTGTTCCCATTGTCCCATCCGCATCTCCCGCCTTAGACACAGACTCGGTACCGTCCGTTCCTCCCGAGGTTGAAGTTCAAACCGCGGGGGCAAGAGGAGGGACTGACCAAAGGGAGTGCACGAGGGTAACTCGCAGCGCAATCAGCAAAGAAAGGAAGGTGGAATTGCAGCAACAGGCAGAGATGTATATAGACGGGAATGATGGGACGGTAACATTGGCTTCGATATATGACTTTCATAGAAGCAACGAAAGACAGGTAGTGTTGGAATGCATGGGTGAATATTTGGTGGAGAAATGGAAACAGCTAATTGGGAAATTACCACCGCAGCGATTGTTAGATTTGAATGCATTAGCACGCTGTAGGGAGAGGGATGAAGAAGTGAGAGAACATGTGTATAGACTTTTTGAGCTTAAAGATGAATTAGATAATGACTATGCCGAAATGTTTACTGCACCTGGGTACAGGAGTGGAGATATTGGGAGAAATAGGAAGGAAACTGTAGAGCCATATATACAAGGACGACATTCGATGTCGTGAGTACAAATGGGCGACAAGTTAAAAGTATGTATGCGAGAAGCGTTTAGATGGATGTCAGATCCTAGTATTCCCACAATGGAGATACACGAGATATTTGATGAATATTCCATGCCTATGAAAAGAAAAGCGCTACAATTGATGGTTGAACATTTATTAGATAAAGATATAAAAAACGATAAGGCCAGCCTGCCCGAAATAATGGCAGTATATAGAAGAGCACTAGAGCGAGGGACAGGAGAACAGCCCTATCATTGGATCTGGGAATATTGTTACATCTAAGAGAAGGGGGAGGGACGGTAAGTGGGGCATTTCCTATGAGAGAGGTCCCACCTACCTTTGTGCCCAAAGTGGAGGTTCCCGCAGTGGGCGGTGCAGCGGCGTAGGTGACACCAGCCCATTACACCGCCCAATATGTGCATGTCCCCTTTTCCAGACAGGAGGTGAACAACATAAAGCAGACGATTCCTGATATAAGAAAGAATCCTGCAGGGTTTTACAAGGAAGTAGAGTCCTGCCTACAGTCATCCGTGCTTACCATGGGTGATATAGACCTAATATTCCCGGTGATCCTGCCAGCAGACATATTGAAACAAATAAGGAAGGTAGATGACACAACGGCCTTTTGCGCCACATGGGCGGACTTGATAGTAGAAGATAGAAATAAAGCGGTTGGAGGGACACCAGGAGCAAACCTGGCGGCGTTACCAGCACGTATAGTACAGAAGTTAAAAACAATTGTCCCAGAGAAAAGAATCCAATGGGACAAATTGACTGCATGTGTACAAGGCAAAGATGAGTTGGCTACAGATTATTTTAATAGATTTGAAGAAGTATTCACAGACTTCAGCGGGCAGGATGTGGGTTCAGAAGCAGGAAAGAGGTTATTTGTTGACAAATATGTGAGGGGGTTAAAATTTCCAATTCAGGATCTAATAATGACATCAGAGAGTGCATGGCAAGCAAAAACGTTGGGCGAAGTACTGCATCTGGCCCAATATTATGAGCGCAGAGTGACTGCAGGAAAAGAAAAAGAAGAGAGGGATAGGGTAAATCTAAAGACACGAGTATTAATGCAGCAAGTAGTAGGACATAATAGAGGGCAAGGGAATGCACAAGGAAGGAGTAGTTTGAATATGCATGGGGGAACAGTGGGGCCGAATCAGTGTGCATATTGTAAAGAGGAAGGACATTGGCGAGCGCAATGCCCACATCTACAGAATAGAAATGGGTCTGGTCAGAGGAGACAGCATAGAGGACACCCAGGAGCGAATGGACCAAATAAGAATAGTATGCAGCAGCATCATAATAAAGGAGGTAATCAAAACCAAGGCCAAAACCAAAATGCCCCAAACCAGAATCAGGGACAGCAAAATCAACAATATGGAAATCAGAGTGGGGGAAATAGAGGGAAGAGTGGAAATGTTTTCGATACACAGCCAAACACGTATTACAGTAATAGTAATGATTACACATCCCGTGAATCAGAGAGGACCCTATGTAGAAATGAGAGTCGGGAATGAGGAGCACCGCTTTCTTGTAGATACAGGAGCACAGAAGTGTTCAATAGACCATCACTTGGTTCCGAATATACTACTGTCAGGGCAAAAGAATATTTCTGTAGGGTTCGCAGGTACACCAGTCATAAACCCAGTGTCCAAACCAGTCCCAGGTACCATAGGACCATTTACCGAACATTGTCCTTTCCTTCTAACAGAAAATTGTGGAGAAAATTTGTTGGGATTAAATTTGTTGAAAAAACTAGGTTCTGTTATACATTGCACGGCAGACGGAGTGTTTCTAACGATATGGCCACACGATGCCCCTGTGTCAGAATTCATGTCCGAAGCATTACCAGGGGAACTAAGTAAAGAACCAACCTGTATATGGGCAATGCATGACAACGATGTGGGGTGTTTAAAGATAGAGCCAGTAAAGATTATTTTGAAAGAAGGCGTTACCCTACCGCGAATACCCCAATACAAAATTTCGGTTGAAGGTGAGAAAGGATTGAAGAGTATTGTTACCGATTTGGTGAAATTAGGGGTAATAGAGAAAATCACAGACAGTACATGTAACAGCCTGATTCTTCCGGTTTATAAAAAAGGAGGTAATGAGGTACTATACCGTTTCATAATTGATCTACGCGCACTAAACAAGGTAGTACATCCGCAATTTCCTTTAGTGCCAGACGTCACTACAATATTGACAATGATACCTGCTTCAGGAAAATATTTTAGTGTAATAGATTTGAAAAACACATTCTTTAGTATTCCAGTGGACAAGGACAGTAGATATTTGTTCACGTTCACATTAGGAGGACAATCATTTACATTTACGCGGATTCCACAAGGTTATATGGAAAGCGCAAGTATTTACAGCAGAGCATTAAAAGAACAGTTAGACATGCTGGAATTACCCATGGGTTGTGTACTTTTGCAATACATAGATGATTTATTGCTAGCTGCAGACACAGAGGAGATTTGTAAAGAAAACACTGTATTACTACTGTCACACCTAGCGGCACATGGCCATAAAGCTAGTTTGAAGAAATTTCAGTATAATCGAAAGGAGGTGGCCTATTTGGGCTACCTACTTTCGAAAGGAGGGAGAAGACTAACGCCAGAACGCATAGAAAGTATTTCTTGTATGCCTATTCCAAAGACACAAAAAGGAGTCAGAGCCATAATAGGCAAGGCTTCATATTGCCAACAATGGATTGGTAATTTTGCGTTAATTGTGAAACCATTAGTGAATTTAACTAGAAAAGATGCGGTTATGCCTTTGCAGTGGGATGAGGAATGTCAGAGAGCATTTGATGGATTGAAAACTGCATTATGCTCAGCTCCAGTTTTGGGTACGCCGAACTATGAGAACATTTTTAGACTATTTGTGTGTGAAAGTGAAGGATGTGCATTGGCGGTTTTGACACAGGAACAAGGTGGAAGAAATAGGCCGTACGGCTATTTTTCTTCTGCGCTGGACCCTGTAGCGCGCGCACTACCACGATGTTTGCGATCTGTCGCGGCGGCTGCTGCGTCAGTGAAACAAACGGAAGGGATGGTATTGGGGCACACTTTAATTCTGATGGTGCCACATGCCATAGACGTTCTATTTAATAGGACACAGACGCAACACCTCACCTCTGCTAGATTGACAAGATATGAGATTATCTTGTTCGCGCCCCATATCCAAATTATGAGATGTAGCGCTTTGAATCCTGCAGAATTATTGCCACTAACCATAAAAGAAATTGGGGAGAATGAATCACCCCCCCCACGATTGCTTAATGGTCACTGAGGAAGAAACCAAGTGAAGAGTTGATTTAAGTGATATTCCACAGAAAGAGCCGGATGGAGAGTTATTTTGTGACGGCTCATGTTTTAAATTACCAGATGGCACGAAAACTGCCGCATACGCTATCACTACCCTAGAGAGTGTTGTAGAAAGTAAAAGAATCCCCTATAATTCAGCACAAGCCGCGGAAATAATAGCATTGACCAGAGCCTGCGAGATTTCTGAAAATTTGAATGTGAATATATATACTGATAGTCCGTATGCTTTTGGAGTGGTTCATAACTTTGGTCGACTCTGGGCTGACAGAGGGTTTCTGACATCACATGGTGCCAGAATTCAACATGGCCCTTTGATTGTACGATTGCTGTCTGCACTCACGTTTCCAAAGCGCCTAGCAATAGTGAAATGCGAGGCACATACAAAAGTAACATGCAAAATAGGAGAGGGAAACGCGTTTGCAGACAGAATTGCGAAACACACTGCCACTGATTTGAATACCAAGATGATGACGGTTCAGACAGAGGAAGTACCCTGTATGATAGAAAATGGAGTTGCGACTGTCAAAGAAATGCAGGCCGAGGCTACGGCCGATGAAATACAGGGATGGGCAGAGGGATCTGCTGAGTTGGATTTGGAGGGTTGTTGGGTGGACAAGGAACTAGAAACTGGATGTTGCCAAATTCGTATGTAACAGCAATGGTCAAAATGGCCCACAGCCCTACGCACATCTGTGCCAAGAAAATAGTACAGCACCTTTCTACAGTATGGCAGAATGTAAACATAAAAAAGAATGCAGAGAGGTTGGTGCAGAACTGTATCACGTGTTTACAACACAATGTAGGAAAGGGAACAGTGACTCCAACAGGCAGTTTTGGCCCGCCCTCCATGCCGTTTGAGGTAGTTCATTTTGATTTCATAGAGATGGAGAGGTGCCAAAACTTAAAATTCGTCTTGGTGGTAATCTGTGCATTCAGTAAGCGGGTGGAGGCATATCCTTTGAAAGATTGCACAGCAATGAGTACGGCAAAAGTAATGTTGAAGGAGTATTTTTCCAGATTTGGCTTGCCCCGGGTCCTATGGTCTGATAATGGACCGCATTTTGTGGGTGCAGTGGTATTACAGATATGTGCTGGTCTCCAGATTGATAAGAGATTCCATAGTTCAAGGCATCCAAGTTCTGCCGGTCTTTTGGAGAGGCACAACGGGATTCTTAAATCAAAGATTAGCAAGATTTGTGTGGGAAGCAAGTTGAGTTGTGTGGCTGCATTACCAATAGCACTATTATTCATGCGCACGTCTGTACAGGCTAAAACTGGGCTCTCCCCGTATGAAATCGTAATGGGGAGGCCAGCAAATGTTTGGTGCGCATCTCAGCCAAAACGACTTAGTGAGATAGAACATCCTGTGCTTAGTACTTATTGTGGCCTTTTAATGAAGAAATTGCATTTGATTCATCAGCAGGTGCAGGAGGCATTACTAGTAAGGTATACCGGTCCGGGGCACGCGCTGGAGCCAGGAGACTGGGTGCTGCTAAAAAACTTTGAAAGAAAGTCATCATTAGCACCCAGGTTGCACGGGCCCCATCAAGTACTTTTGGCGATGCAGACGGCAATACGGGTGGATGGAAGTCATGGATCCATGCCACCCATGCCAAAAAGATTCCAACTGCACTGAAAGTCTTGCCTGACACTGATGACCGGAAAGAGACAGCGGTCCCAGAAACGAAAGAAACTGTTGCCAGTGAGCAGCCACCTAATCTGCCAAAACGAGAAGTGAAACTCGAAACAAAGCCTGAGACGATTGCCAAAAAGGGGGAAGGGCAAAGAGTGCCCCAACGTTGCCCAGCAGAATCGACATCACTGCTGACCGACGTGAAATCTGCCTTGCAGATACCAGCAAAACCAAATTGTGTACCCCTTTGGCGCCCACCAGCACTTGCCAGCACGCCAAAAAACAGATCTGCATCATTGGCGAGGCGCACACCAGCACCTGCAGTAGCGCCACAGGCTGACTTCAAGCCTGAATCTGAAAGTGCACCAACACTGTTCACGGATCATACGATACCAGGAGCAAGGCGATACAACCTGCGGCCTCGGAAGACAAAGTGATCCGCAGCCTTTTTTGGTGTTTATGTCAACCTCTGGTTCAGCTCATGGACAGAGAAGGAACCAGTGGTGTAGAGGAGAGAAGCGTGAGAATTGTGCAAATCGGACAAATCAAGACTCGCGACTCCTCGGTACAATCATAAAAAGTACATGTGTCCTGAACCAGAACGGACAAACTGGGCGCACATGGTACTATGGCAAGTGAGATAATTGATTAACAGTACATGTGTCCGGGACCAGAGGGGACAAGCTGGGCGCACATGATACTGAGGCGATAACTGATCAAAGGTCCTCTGAGCAGTGAAAGAGGGGACAAGTGATCTCGCCTAAAAACGTATAATCGAATCCAGGCTAAAAAGGACAGGCAAAACTGAACTGTGAGAATTCCATTGAACTTATAGACATCAGAGCAAGCGCGACAAAGAGAGATATCCACAACGAACTATGATAAGGAAGAAGAAGGACGAGGAGAAACATGCCGGGACCGGGACCGGTTCCAGCCTCCTCCTGCACCACCACCGCTGAGAATGAGTATAAAGACTATGGGCCTCATTACGACCCTGGCGGAAATCGTGGCGCCAAATGCACCATGGAGCACGGCGGAAAGCTGCCGATAGCGCCATGGGGGTTGGCGGATTTACCGCCCCATTCCGACCTTGGCGGGGCGGTAAATCCCCATTCCCCATTTTACCCTTCCCCATTCCCATTTTTGCCCCATAGGGTATAATGGGAGTGGGGAAGGCGTTAATTACGCCACCGTTAAATACGGTGGCGTAATTAACAACAAGGTCCCGTAGCGCCATGGATTTCTCCGCCCGGAAAAACCAGGCGGAAAACGCTCCATGGCGCTACGGGAACTCGTAGTAGGGCGGACGGGTCCGCCGCGAATAACGCTGGCGTAAACCCACTCCGCCAGGGTCGTAATGAGGCCCTATAAGTTTAAGAAAAACACATGGTAAAACAAATTGTATGCTGGCACTAACGATAATAATGTGCTTTATGAGCGTAGTAGCACCAATATCGACAGCCCTAATATTATGGTGGGTAGAAACAATACATCCATTAGAAATGTTTTTACCAATAATTAATATATCCACTACTGAAAGCCCGGTTCAGGTGATCACTTATACCCTACCCCCAATGGAAGAAAAACACAGGGAAGGTTTTGGAAATAACACCTTACTGCTGATAATGAACATGACACATGCAATCCTGAAGAAAGCAAACTGCTGGGTATGTGCCCATTTACCACAGCATGCCGGAAAAGGAATAGGGTGGTATGTGCAGCCATTACCATTAAGTTCTGCATGTAGTGCATCTTTAGGTGCAATGTTCTATGGGAAATGGAATGAGAGTAGTACAGGTCAATTAGACAGAAACACCATGAATGAGTTTGAGGAGATAATAATGAAGCCTGTGGGTTGTTGCATTTTCCATAAAGCACAAGTAATAGCCCCAGAGCCCACGAGGAAAAGTACACGGAAGATAACACGACAAAATAGACGAGATAGATTGTCCCCGCCAGAAAAAACATCTGTAATGACGTTTCGTGTAAGAACAGAAGGGGATAAAGATGCAATTCCCCCATCTTACACGGTGAATTATAGCCCAAGAACTGTCCCTTTTTGTCTAAAAAAGAAAGGCTCTTTTTCAGTCGGAACATATACTGGTTGTATGAATACAGTGGTACTAAAATGGTGATCCAGTTTATTTTATATGTGGAGAGAAAGCATACCCTTGGTTGCCCAGAAACTGGGGAGGTACATGTTACCTAGGGCTACTGTTCCCAGGAGTATTCCTCTTAGAAACAGCAGCCATGGCCAGATTATCCAGAACTAGAGTCAAAAGGACTGACAAAGGTGTTTTAATAGCAACTTATGTAGCAAAATCATTCATTCCATTCTTAGGACAGATAGTGAACTCCTATAATATAAGGCAACTGTTGAGATTCCCAAATGTGTGGAGAAAGAGACGTGATTGACAATCGTCTTGGTAACTGACCCTGCACTCTGACAACACAGGTGAAAAAACAGAAAGGCTTATACTGGGAAACCACAAAACAGTTAACCTGCCTCCCACTCAAATATGGCCGCCATCACTTCCAACCGATGCGTGTCCTTTCACCTCCAAAGCCCAATGGTCAAAACTTGCTGCACCCCACAGCACACTGGCCCACACCAGGCCATACATTTTTCAGTATGGCCTGGTGTGGGCCAGTGTGAGCAACATCAGCAGCTTAACATAAAACTTTAGTTTGCAGGAAATACAAACTTCCATTGTTGAACCCTCTCCGCTTCCCTTGCTTGGTCATGAATAAAAAGCATT